>NW_016165876.1:0-26038 GCF_001687245.7 Rhagoletis zephyria | reverse complement strand
ATAAGAAAAACCTAATAAATAAATTATTGTTATTAAAAAATCTTTTTTATTTATTTTTTTATTTATTTATTTTAAATCACTATATAAGTGATGAAATTCTCCAAATTCACTTCGTTTATCATTTATTGGATGTTTTCCAAATGATTTTTTATTGATAAAATACTTTAAAACAGTAGCCGAAGCTAAATACTCATCATCTGACGAATCCATATCTTTTCACTTCAATTTCACAAACACGAATGAACAACAAACCCAAATGCATACAAACATACATAAAACACAAATAATAGATAAAATATCAGCGCTGATTCTCGCATCCACTATGCACACTCAAACTTGTTTCTCGCATGAACAAGTTCTCGCAATAAGCGTCAGTCGGCTCGGCTCGGCAACAAGCGGCCACTCTGTTCGCGCCCTAATGTGCAACTGCTTAACCGCTCAACCATGTCATTCCGCAGCAGCTTGTGCAGTTGACTTTGGTTGCCTGGGCGTGAATAAGGAACGAGCACTTAGTGCAAATGCTAGTAAGTGCATACATATATACATACATACATACTCTAGTTCCCACACAAGCGAGCAACATTTATTGTTTCCGCGTAGTTCAATGCCAACTAATGTGCGCAATGCCTTCAGCGACCGGCAGCTGGCTGTCAGTGCTTTACAGGTGAATGAGGGGCATATGTACATATATACACCTAATTACAACGGTATGTATGTAAGCTCAGTATAGTAGTTAGTTGTATTATATGTGAATAGTTATGTCTGTACTACCGAGTAATGTAATTGGATTACTTAAGAGCGTTATATTGTTTCGGAGTGGACATGGATCTGTTAAATGTCTGAGTACAATGATATGATGCTTATATGTACTTACAGTGGCGGGAAAGTAAATAGGGACGCGATTTATTAACGTGTTTGGGCAGTTTTCCATTTGTTTATTTTATGTGTTATTTTTTTATTCAATAATTTTATTGGGCTTGAGGTCATATCTAATGAAAAAATGTTTCTGAAAAATAATAGTAATTTACTTTAAGGTAGAAGTTAAAGCGACTATTTTAGATGTCCCCACATCTCTTCATCAAACGCTTCCTTCGAGTTCACTGGGATTTGAACTCGCATCTTCAGCGTTCAAATGATGAAATGGTCTCACCCGCTGAGCTAAGTTCGCCATCTGAGCTTTTGTTGCTTTTTCCACTTTTTTGTTTTAGTCAGCACAACTTTATTATTATTCTTTTTTTTTATGAAAGTATGGCTCACTATCTAACATATGTACATACATAGGTTCATAAAAATTTCAAACTTCTTAATCAGAATTTTTAGAAAATTTTTTTTGGTAAGTATGCTTAACAATTTTTATACATGGAAGAAAATGCACAACACCGTCAGCAAAAAAATTTGCTGAAAATCTACGTAAAGTTTTAGCTCCCTTACACTTGCACCTTATTATACTAAAATTTGCCGAGCCACAAAACTGCATATCTATAGTTAACTTTGACTTATATGATTTTTGGTAGGTAGTGAGCTATACTTTTATATAAAAAAAATTATATACATTAAATCAACAAAAGAAAAATAACCAAAACTTGTTTAAATGCTGCGCCCTTATTTGTCTGCCCGCCACCGTACATATGTTTTGAGTTTCATTTGCTAGGAATATATCTAGGCATGTGGATGTTTACCGAAACGAGCGTGTGACGTCTGTGATGAAGGGCGAGGTTGGTTTAGAAGTCTAGAGATATTAACATCGTATAATGTATTTTAACACATAGCAGCTAATGTTGCTCAAAGCTTTCTTGATATCTACAGAAGACATTTTGGTTAATTTTATATATACACAAATGCAAGAAAAAATCGTATTTCATGTTGTCCTTTCAGACAGAAGTAAAAGTTGGTAAAGAAAGGGTTAATATTAAAAGATAGCTACTAGTAAACATAAAAGTTAGTGGACAGGTTACTCTTGCAAATTAATTTATTGTTTTTTTTTTTTTTTTTTTGCATAATTCAACTTTGAAATGGGAAATGTGTCGGTGAATTATCGATTAATAAAACAATTTGTTAAAGATTTAAGTGGGTCTAGCAGAACAAAGAATACTGCGACCCAAGATACCTTCAGCATCCCTAATAAGGGGACTTTGGTAAACGAATAGCTTCTTATAAAGTCCTGCACTATGTATGCTTTAAAACAAACCAAGCTTTTTCTGAAAAAAACGGCTAAATTCAAAGAAGTTTGATTGTTTTTAAGGCAGAGCTGCCAGTCTTCGAGATCTGGGATTTTCCATAGGAACTTTCTGTGAAAGCATCTCTCAGCACCTTTGCAACTCTAGTATTTCCCACGAATACTTTTATGAGACTTCAATAGAGTTTGGTAGAGGGGTAGGAGATTAGCTCACGGACCCTGTTCAGTATGTATTACCACAGAAATAAGAAAGTAAGCCTTAAAAAAAAACCTTTGCAAATTTTTGTAAATCTTTAAAAAATCACAAGATTCCAAAAATTTTTCCTATGCATCGTTTATGAAAAGCCAGATAAACGACAAAAGTCGAATGATTTTGGGGTCGCAAAATCCAAATCTATAGTCAGATTTGAAAAATTTAAAATGACCGTTCCAATACGGGTCGTTGTTTACGTATCTGAAATTAGATTTTAACTGTTCAAAATGGCGGATCTATATTGAACCTACCATTTATCACGGACACGTTAACAACAAAAGAGCGTACATGGCGTATGAGCAACATTCTCATCTCCACTGAGGAACTCATACGGTCGGGCCTCAGCAGGCAATGGCAAACCTCCGAGTGTATTCAGCCATGAAAAGCAGCTACTCATAAAAAGACAAGCGCCGTTCGGATAACGATAGGTCTCCACCATTTTTTTTGTAAAGTCACATACGTTTTGAAGTGGAGTAGTGACCCATATGCATACATACATATGTGTAGATAGTCCACATACATACATACACACCTGGCTCCGCTGTTTCGAATGCCGTTTTGTCGGGCTTATGAGCAGTGTTTTGAAAATTGCTTTTCTTCGTGTGTGTCCTTTGTGTCTTGGCTCTTTGTTTCTCGAAGTTAATTTTTGTGAAATTATTTACAGAATGGTAGGATGTGGAAATGATGGATATTGCCCATTACAACAACAACCACATCAGCACGCATAGTATGTAATATCCTATTCATGAGTTGCTAATTACTCTCCTCGACGCAGGAAACATATGTACATATTTAGGATGTACATAAATATTTTCGAAGCAACAGCATGTGTTATTTAAGTACAGCAGTGACGAGCTACTTACTGAATATTGCAAGTGCACTTAATAGATACATATATGTATGTATACATATGTATGTATGTATTTACGAATGAATAATTAGGTATCTAGATATGCACTATTGCACGTGTATTAAATAAATACACATCAGCTTAAATTTTCTCTGTATGTCACAATAACCTGCCAGCTACAAAGTGAAGGTTTGTCGCTTCGTCTGTCTGTGTCTGTGTCTGTGTGTGTGTGTGTGTGTGTGTGTGTGTGTGTGTGTGTGTGTGTGTGTTCTTTCCACAATTTATATATTTATAATTAAATGCCTTTCGGATGAGAACTGTCTAAAAACATATATGTACATATGTATGTAAGTATGTACATGGCTCTTTATTTGCTAACAATGCTTTGCACAAATATTCTGAGCCACCTATACAACATACATATTTCTATACGTGTGAGCACCGTAGTCTGCATGCATTCTCGAAATAAATCAAGGATAATAATAATTTTCCTCTTAAATGTGCTTGCCAAGTAAAATGAAATAATGAATTTTCGACAAGCATGCTTTGTGCGCCTGACTGCAGTCTCACGCCAGACATGGACACTGTAATGCAATGCGTTGTTGTACACATGTAGACATCTACTTGTAGGTATGCATGTAAATTGTGTAAATATCTCAGTTAGCTGACAATCAGATTTGTGAGTGGCTTCTTGCCTCTGGTAGATCTGTATGGTAGGTAGTACGTCGATTTACTTTGAGTGTCCTTGTCGCATGTCTAAATGTCACTAATAATAATCGTTGCTAGACGTAGCACTCCTACGCAGCTAAGCTGGTATACGTAATTAATTCTAATGCGATTGAAATCAATGGTCCAAGAACAAAGAGTGTTGTTGGCATGCCACATGTGGATATCTGTACAAATGTAATGGTGAGTGTATATTTAATTGAGTCCGGGTGCAATTAATATTTTGATTAAAAAATGATATTATCAATGCTGCTAGACAAAGCAGCAATATATGCATGTTCGAACTCTGATATTTTGCTTTTGGCCAGACCTCGTCTCTAATACTCTCACACATGCGCAATATAAAGGTTTTAAGGTGGCTGCGTATGTTACACACACTGAATATTGAAATTGTGTTTCTCTTCCCAGGGAAATTTAGTTGAACTAGTTAAATCTTGTATTGTTTGAGAGTCACTTTTTTGTTTCAAAAGTAAACTGCCCTGCATCCGCTTAAACTAAGCAGTCAAAAGTGTTTATTCAATTTCTACAAACTGCCCCGACAATGTGTGGATTTACAAGAGCTTCCGAATCGTTAAAAGCTCCCATCGACCGCTTAAGCTACATTTTAGTATCTTTTGCTCATATTTTTAACAGACCCGTTGTATATCTTTAATGTTTCATAAATTGCACCATTACAAAGTAGATCGACACAGTGCTGTAATAAATTACAGCCATTTTCTTTAAGGATTTTGCATGCAGTGACCCTTTTTATAGCTCCTCTATACTCTCAATTCTTCATCTTCACCTTCCAGTTTTTATATTATCATTTCGGGCGATACAATAAAATTGAATTGAATTAAATTACCTAAGTAACGGCAAAGACATTAAGCAATTTTATCACTCCATGTGCGCAAACGAAAACAATTGCCTCAGAGTGTCGAAAACACAAACAAAATCAGGCAATAAACAGCAAGAAACGCTGAAGTGATATTGCGAATGTACATATCTTTGTATGTACATACATATGTATGTGTGTATATATGAATGTACCTCAAAATAAATAAAAAAAGCCACGGCATAAGATATACAAAAAATCAAACTTAAAACAATTTCTTCATTTTCGCTGTGCCACAGAAACGTGCATTGTGGTCATAATGAAATTTTATGTCTTTGCCATGTTGACCCATGACCCAATGGATAGCAGGGCATTCGAACAGCTGTTCATAAGCGCAAACATGGTCTTTGTTCATAGGCCGTAAAAAGACTGTGCAAACATCTGCCTACCGAAAGCAAGACGATGAAAATGTGTATTTTGCATTAAGTGCCATCAACGAGGTGAGTGGTGGGTGGAGGAGAAGTTGGTAAGGGAAATTATGCAGACGCTGATTATTAAGTGAATGCTCTGTGGTGGGTGGGTGGCAGGCAGCTTTTGATATTCTTCGGAGCAGCGTCGTAGTCGCGTGGATTTGGTTAGAATTTGAATCCCAGAAGGATGGGCTGCTAAAAGATTTCGCAAAAATTACAATTCATTCACTACTCCGTCGCTTAAAGCGGTAAATTCAAGAATTACTCGTTTATGTGTCAAATAAAATCGAAGTGTGCCTGCCAGTAATTTGGAAAAGGACTTGTGGTAGCTAACAGGCATAGAAAATTCCTTCACATTTTCATTAACAGTTCATACATACCAGCTGTCCAGCTTGAAAGTTTTAATATTAGTTTTATTTTCGAAAAATTTTGTACTTTAATGAATTACAGATAATGTTTTTTTTTTTTTATATATTTTTAGCGAGTTTTTTTTTTTTTGAATAAGAACAAGCGCAGTGGTGGAAAATCTAAGCAGTTATTTTGTAGATCGACCACAGCTTTATTAATTACGTGTGTCAAGTTAGCACTACACTTTTTGAAATTGGAAAAGTTACTACGGCATTAATTGTAGTGTTTTTGTTGTAAATTTGTTGTGGAAAGAAAACATTTGTAGCTCTAGTTTTTTAAGAAAAAATGGTATGTAGTGCTAACTTGACACCATCACCATTGACGACAGTATGGAGATATGTGAAAATGTTATATGTAAATATATAATGCAATGTTTATGTAATTATATAAATAAATAAAAAATTTTATACCATCGAAATCTATTATTTCCTACTTTTATTAAATATCATCTTCAAGCGCTACGTAGTAACTTTCTCGATATCTCAATTCTATCGACTAGGTGTATGGTGTCAAGTTAGCACTACAAAATGAAAGCTAAAATTTTTTCTTTCCACAACAAATTTACAACAAAAAAGCTACAATTAATGCCGTTGTAACATTTTCAATATCTCCATTCTGTCGTCAATGGTGCATGGTGTCAAGTTAGCACTACATACTAAATTTTGTTCGAAAAAGGGTCAACTCAATTTTTTCCAGAAAAACGAAAGCTACAAATTTTTTCTTTCCACAACAAATTTTAAAGTTAAAAGCTACAATTATTTTATTTGTTTATATTTACCATGCTAAATTTTACTTATCTTTTTATAAAAATATAATTCATTCAACAGCATCAATTTTTCAGCAGAACTCGGGAAAATGCAAGAAATACCAACAAATTTGATTTTGTAGCCCATTAAATTAAAGTGCTAATTTAAAGTCGCTTAAAATTGCCGTTGATTTTTGAGATTGTTTTTGTCACGGTTGTTGCGCATTTTCATTCCTCATAAAAATAGATTTTGTATTGTATACTCAAAATTTTTCTAAAAATTTAAAACTTTCAAGAAATTTTTTTGCAAAAAAAAAATAATATTTTGGTTGTTGCTATTAAATGTTAAAAAAAAAATAAGAAAAGTTGGTGTAGAAAATATAAATAAATCAAAACGTCAAAACGTCGGGGTATTCATATTTTTGACGTTGACTATATTTTTTTATAGTTATGATGGCACATATGTTTAGGCAAATTTTTTTTGCAAACAGGTGCGAGCTCTATTGATAAGGTTTGACTATTTATTTTATTATTTTTAGTAGTAATTATTATTTGTTTTATAATATATTCAAAAATTGCCATCAAAATTTATTACGCAAAGATTATACAAAAATTTAAAGGGCTACAACACTGCATACTCTAAATATTTCTTAGAAAAATACTTAAAAATCTCGAAATTTAGACGAAAGTTTTTGATTTTACTTTTAAATATTGCAAACACATTTGAGGGATTCACAAAGGTGCCGCAAGTGTCGTATTGTTGTATGTCGTAAGCTTTAAAAGCTTAAATAAATGCTTAGAGAAGTTGACGGTACATTGCTTAAAACATATTGTAAGCTCTACTGGTTATATTGACAGATATAAAATATGTGAAAAAGAAGGGCGAAAATGATATATGTACCTAGAAACAGTAAACAGCAACAGCAGGCCAAACAAGCATATGCACTTCTGTAAATACATATATGTACGTACTTATGTGCACATTTTACGCCTTTATTACGCATAAAATGTGTAGCTTGCGCGAAATAAGCCTACTAACTACTATGTAAGCCTTTCTCTCCATAACAAAATAGATTTTGCTCTCCCCATATTACTCTGAAGTATGTACATACATACATATGTAGGCTTTAATGCTTGCCTTAATTTCCAGATGGCGATTTTTTTCTTTTCAGAACCTTTTTTCCCTTTATGCAGTTATATGTTACCTAATATCAAACACCTACGCGATGCTCTGGTGCCTGACATGACTTTATTACTTAACATGTCCGACCGACGCGCGCTGGCGTGAACTTCGAGTACCACCCCATACAACAATAGCTAAGTAGGTGAGCGTTGTGCAAGTGTGTGTGTGTGTTAGCCGTTAGGCGTATACATTGACCAGCTGTCGCTTTGTACGCCTTCATATGTATTTCCTTGTTAACTGCCACTGTGTTTTTTTTTTTTTTTTAGCCACAATCTCCATCTTTTTCAATCTGCTTTCTGAAGGCTTGCCAGCAGCATCCATGGGCTATGCGTGCCGTCGTTGGTATTATTTATGTTGGCCTAATTCTAAGTGGGTGCTACATTGTGGATTGACTTATTATTGGCACTCGTGTACTACTATTTAGTTAGTGCGGGTGGGAGCGATGTTTAGTGGTAGGCTGTTTTATGTATTCGCATGTCTCGTTTAGGCTCTCGTCGGATAACTCATATAAAGTCTTGTGTGGCTGTTTTGAGGGAAGTGAATTTGTTTTGTGTGCCTTGCCATTTGTCATAAATCTTTTTTGTTTGGTTTGCTTTATATAATTCAATAGCCAGAATATTAAGATTATACAGCCACGGCAATTTTCGTGAGGATTACAATATGGCGATGTGATTTTAGCAGTGCTATACAGTGGGCAGCATTTAAGAGTTTCGTGCGCAAAACGATGAATTTTATTATTATCAAAGTATTCGGGGAGTTTGCTTTTTCAAAATAATTATTACAAAATTTAGAAAATTTAATCGAGATAAACGTCTTTAAAGTATTTCTTCAAATATTTTTCCTACATAAATAATAACTGGAAACTGTAATAAGTACAAAAGTTTATAAAAATAAAAAAATATTATCTGACCTGCTCTAGTGTACAATTTTCCGTTGAATGCGAACGTGAAATCAAAATATAAGAGATTTAGCCAAATTTAGGGTTTTTGACCCATCATTGGTATGTATGTTCGGCCAATCTTAAATGTCTAAATTTAGCTAAGAATTTTCTACATTTATATCAACAACATTCTCCAACCGAGATTAATTTGGAGCTTGATAACATTGATTTATCGAAAAGTTTGCATTATTTTTAACAAAATTAAAAAAGTAAACTACTTTCAGTAAAAACATTTGTTTTATGAAAGGTTCTTTTCTCGGACGTCAAGGTATAATCTATTAGTGATATTATACGGGTCTATAATGAATAATAACTGAAGAAGTTATGAACAATTACATAAAAATACGTACAAAATGTGCCCACACAAATTTGTGATTTCATTAACTAATACGAATAGTTCAAACTTTTACAAATTTCTTCCTGTTGATTGTACAAAATTTTTTTATTTCTTTTGAATGGAAATTCCGTTAAAAATCATGCAAACTTTTTGGTAAATCAATGAATAAATAACCTAAGAATCCAGTTTGAAACGTTGTTAATAGCAAATGAAATAAGCTTCACTATCATGATACAAAAAGAGGAAGGTAGTTTCATTACTACTCGTTTTTGATTATAAAGCAGATTTTTTTTTTTTGTAAATAGTCCGAAGAAGATGTATTGATAGATATTTCGTCATTAAAGCATAGTCCGCAACAAGCTTCGGAGAAGGTTGTATGCGCTCATTGCCTCACAATTAAAGGAGTCACAATTCAGAATTCTCCCGAAGTGAAGTATCTAGAAGTAATTCAGGATACGAAACTGTCGTGTAAATTTAACTTGGAATACAGAACCTCTAAAGAATTGGCAGCATTTTGGCAATGTCAGCAGGTATTTGGCAAATCGTGGGGTGTGTCACCATAGGGAATCCTCTGGATTTATACCTCTATGATCAGACCCATAATTATCTATTCGTCAGTGGTATAGTGGAGCAGATTCTCAATCAAGAGCGTGGGAAGTCTGCTTGCTAAACTTCAAATAACTACTGCCGTGTGCTGCCCTGAAGCTTTCTCTACAATACGTGGCGCTGCTCTTGATGCACTGCTGCACTTACCGTCACTTTGTGTCTTCATACGGGGGAAAGCTTTAAGGCCACCTGCAGACTAAAAATAAACGGATGCTGGTATAACACTGAGTGGGGCAAGGCGGAAATTGCTAGCGGCAGATTTCTGAGCACTTGTGTCTTTTCAATGCCACAGGATAGTACGCCACCTTTACCTTTGTTGAAGAGATTCTATATTGGTTGGTTCCCTGCGGCTGAATGCTGGTTTAATACCAGCACTGAGCCCGGAATCCCACGTAATCGAATCTTCAATGATCGCTCCAAAACTGACTCTCTCTTGGACTTTTCTCTGGGGAAGTATGCTTCGGTCTTCCAGGCTGAGGTATTTGCAGTGGCAGCCAAACGGCATTTTGCAGCCCTCTAACTACTTACTTCCAAACTCTGGGCGCCAGTTCAACCGGCAGTAACCTATCGTCCATAACTATAATATCTATCATAGCATGAAGCACCGGAAGCCTTACCTTTGCAAAGCACATCCAAATCCTTTTCGGTGATTGGCTTTAGAATAAACTAATTTAATAATAGCAATTTTTGCGGTGGACAACATATTTACCGGTCTTTTATTTCAAAGAAAAAGTCATTTGGTTGTTTTTTCAAATACGGCGATGTGTAGTTTTATTTTTCGTTATTGCTCAGATCGAAGACAAATTTCCTTTTAATTTTCTAAAGATATTTTTTTTTTTTTACAGTAAATAAATGATTATTGAGGATTAGGTATGGCAGCACGAAATGTCACAATCTGTTAATATGGCGCCCGAAAAGTGACAATGAAACTACCTTCTTTTTTGTATCATGTTCACTATTATAAAATGAAATTTCGATATTGGCCTACTGTACCAAAAAAAAATAATAATTTGAATTAAGTGGGATCACTTTTTTCAGATTTTAAAAAAATGGAGATTTGATTATCAGGAATGTTCTGTAAAACGCAATATTTACTTATAATTATGATTATTGTTATGGAAAGTTTGAATAATTTAAATAAAAACTATTAAAAAACTTCGGCAATGTTGCATCAGCAGTTGCAATATTAAAATCTGAGTTGTTTGATTAAGTGTCTTGGAAAGTATTTCCGAAATTGTACCAACTTCAAATCGGACGAACTTCAGAATTTGCGAATATATATCTCAAAAAATTATCGACTTTTTTATGTTTTGACTTCAAATTCGCATTCTGTGGAGAATTTTACATATGAAATGATGATCAAATCCTATAGGTCGATTGTCTTGTCGACTAACGGTACTGTTAAATTCAAACAAAAGATAAAGATTTCACCAAACCTTTATGAGCTTCTTCATTTCACTTAAACAAAGATTGGCTTCTAGTCATAAATACTAAGCAAAATGGGAAAGAGTAAAGTTGCATGAAGGGCAAAACTTCTCCCTATGAGGTACAACTAGTGGATAAAGTCAATCATTTTTCGCGTAAGCCACAACAAGGGCCACCAGAGGTATGTATTTGCATAAACTTTTACTGAAATAAAAAAAAAAAAATGTGTTGAGGATGAAATCCCCGACAAGCTGTTTTTAATTACGGCGGCGTAATTTTACATTTGATTAAAGCCGAAAGTTCAAGAGCTCGCTACATAAAAATGCAAACATTCCTTTATGATTTTTAAATAATGTTTTTTTTTGTTGTTCAACCTTAGACGTGCTGTTTTCATACAATAATAGCCCACAGTGTGTGATTTCAAAAAAAAAAAAAAGCTTCATTGAATGTTTTGACATGAAAGAAGCAAGTGGCTGGCTTTGACATGAGTTTGCTTTGCATATGAAATAAGGCAAAAATATGAATAAACTGCAGCAGCAAACATATTAAAAGTTCCGAAACTTATTTTAATATTTTCGTTTTTTTTGTTTGTTTGTTTGGCATACGAGAACCTTAGTGCCTACGACGCAAGTACCTCAACAATAGTACCTCAGGAAGTCCTGCCCTAAATGTTCCCATGTGAGCATAATAAAAGCACTCCGGGGCAAACTTGTCGAACGCTTCATTGCCAGCATTTCATCCGTAAGTTTTCAGCGGCCTAAAATATGCAACATTTCACAATATTTGCGCTGTGGAAGTAATTAAGTTAGCTTGTGGAAAAAAATCATAGAAAATAGTGGGCAAATAACGCCGCATGGAAAGCTTGCCACTTAATTCATGTCAGGAGGCAATTTCCCGAACAGTTTCCAAAGGTCAACTTCTATTCTATTGAAATATTTTTTAAAATGCTCATAAAAAAGGACAGTTTCTTTAGTGGTGTCTTCATTTCTGCTCCCGAGCACAATTTAATATTCCTCAAAGACACGCTGTGGCCGGCATGTGCTAACAACCGCGTTAACAACAATTTAAAAAGGAGCTGTTTCTAAGTGGCAGCAAGTAGGCACGCGTACATTCACCCATACACGGGACACGCCACGTGCAACATTGCGAAAGAATTAGTGGAGGATGGAATATGAATAGCCTCGAATAGCCAATCTGTATGTACATATGTATCCGCTGCACAAATATTTACCAAACGAACAAAGCAAGCAAAGTGAATGAGCTCACTCATAGAATTTTGCTTGCCTCATTTCTTTAGCGTGTAGGCTGAACGAGTTTTCGCTGAAAGACTGAACTCTATCCTTAAAGAAACTCGGAAATTGTAACAATGCCGCTGGCAGTTCTGAAAATGTTTTTTGTTCAAAATGTCACGATTTTGAATAAGTTTTTTTTTTTAAGTCCAATAGTGGCGGCAAAATAAGTAGACACACGACATTTTAACAAGTGCGCACAAAGAAAAGATTACGATGGCATACTTCAAAAGCAGCTTCTCATAAAAATACAATTGCGTTTCGGAGTCGGTCCCTCCCTTTGGGTAACAACATCAAGGCGGAGGAGAAGCTTGGCCCAACGCAAACATATTGTGTAAGCGCCAATCTATTGTTATTGTTATTATAGCTTATTATCTAACAAAAAGTATATACATCCGATTTTTCAACTTTTATACAATGACAAAGGAAAATTCGGTAAAGTTTCATCAAAATTACAAAAAATTTTATCAGAATTTTTCGAAAAATTTTTGGTATGTATGCAGTTTTGTCTCCTATTAAGTTTAAGTACAATAAAGTGCAAGTGTGAAGTAGCTACTACGCTCATAAAAAAAAAATTAGTTTTTTTTTTGTTTGCTGACGGTGTTTTCTTCCATACAAAGAGTGTTCGACAATTTTTTTTTATTTAAAGGAAAATGTACAACACTATCAGCAAACAAGTAATGGGCTACAAAACTGAATACGTAGAATTTGTTTTTTTATTTAGTTCCAATAAAAAGTTTTTAAAATGAGTTTTAATAAATCTTATGCAAAGTTTGAAATTTCGACTTTTATGTTGGTTGTCAGATAATGAGCTATACTTTCAGGCATTCTAGGGTTAAAAAAAAAAAAATAACTAAGGGGTTTTTATTATTTGCCAATGTAGAAGACTTCACTGAAATTTTGCACGAGCGCCATAAAAAGTCTACCACCAAGTCTTCTGTAAATTTTTTCTTCACTATCATAGTCTACCACTGAGCTTATTTCGCTCTTTGTAAATTATTGCTTAGATTAACTATAGCGACCACTTATTTTAAAAGTTAAAATCATTTAGTTAAGAAGGTAAGTAAAATATTAAAATAGTGCAGCTGTCAAACGAAAAGGATTCCAAAAGATTTCTTTCGAAAATATTTTTAAGGTGGTTGCCACCTGGTAAAAGGTTAAAAGCGATTAACTAATAGTTAAATTACTACAACATAGTGGTTTGCGGGTTGAAACGATTTACTTTGAAAATATTTTTTTAGAGGGTTGCCACCCGTTCAAAAGGTAAAATCAATGTAACTAACAAATCAAATGAAACATTTTAAGACACGTATCACACGAGAGAGGTTTAAGAAAGCTTTATAAAAAAAAAGAACCCTTCGCTAAGCTGCCATCTGTTTGGAAATTGAAAATCAATTTAATTAACCAGCTAAATATAGTATTTTATTTTGGGTATCAAGCGAGCGCAGTTTTACGAAAGCCGTATCTATTTTTAAAATTTGTTTGATAAGGGCTGACAATAGTTTAAGAATTTGATTGCCATGTTAAGTGAAATCCTGCTGAGTGAGTGTGTGAGTATATTTTTTCATCCCAAAAGGTTAAGATTTAAAAAGCTTTATTACGAAAGTATTTTTAACAGGATTTCTACCTAGTAAAAAGTCAAATTCCATTTTATTAATAAGGAGAATGCTGTATTATAATGCGGAGGATAAAAAACCGGGGTTTAAGAAAGACCAAATATTTTGAATATGGTTACCACCTGTTTAAAAGTCGAACATATTTTCGTAAGTTAAATACAATATAACAATATCAGCTTTGTTTCGAAATTATTTTTGAATAGTGTTGCCACCTGTTAAAAAGTGAAATCAAATTTAATCAACAATTAAAACGAAACATTAGAAAATGATGCCAAGTCAAACAACAGAAGTTTAAGAAAGCTTTATTTCAAAAATGTTTTAAAACTTGGTTTAAAAGTCTAATTAAATTTAATCAGTTATGAAATATTACAATATGAATGTCAAACGAAACAGGTTGAAAAAGCTTTATTACAGCTTTCAGGAGGGTGCCTCCTGTTAAAAAAAAAAAAAAAAAAATTCAAGTGAACATTCGCAAAGTGGAATATGAATGAAGTATTGATATGAATCAAAGGGTGTTGGTTTTTTTATTCAGACACATTTCCTAAAGGAATGACACCCTATACAAATAATGAATGAAATGTATGTCATAGTGTTAAATATAATGTTTGCCAGCTTTATTTGAATTTTTGTATAGCTTCCAAATCTGCACAATGATTTATGTAAGTTGTTTGTTGATATTGAAATGGCTAAATCAGCTGAAATGCGATACATTAAACTCGTTCTGAAACCCCTTTCTAAAAAAAAATTTATTAATTTCGGTGGTGCAGTTTATTTTCTTTTTTGTTTTATTTGAAATCCTAGCGTTACACCGAACTTAACGGGGCGGAGTTGCGTGAAACTAGTGACTGCATTTTTACTTGACACCTATCTCACTATTTGGGTCAATTCCTACGATCAGAAGTAGCTCGCGGAACGTGTTACCATCAAAACCGTCGGTTAAAGTAATT
This sequence comes from Rhagoletis zephyria, assembly GCF_001687245.7. Classification (NCBI taxonomy): domain Eukaryota; kingdom Metazoa; phylum Arthropoda; class Insecta; order Diptera; family Tephritidae; genus Rhagoletis; species Rhagoletis zephyria. The sequence continues at coordinate 11,253 of NW_016165876.1, read as the reverse complement.
TTTTTTTTTTGAATTTTATTCAGTAGTTCTCACGCTACTTCTTGCTTGAAAATGTATGAACACATCCATAGCTTTAACTGTGATAACAAAAAAGAAAATATTATTGTTGTTTTTTATAATTCGTTCAAAATTTTACTATGTTCATGCCCACCCCTGGTATTGCCAACGGTAAATAGTCAGAATGCAGCATTTTCTTCTCAAGCTTCTGTGCGTTCGTTGAACTTTGCTTTGCATATAAATTAATTGAATGACCGAGTGACTGGCAATTGGCAATTGACGTATTGATCAATAACAAGTGGCGTAAGTTGGAGAGGAAATAATTGAAATGCATTAAAAGACAAAAAATATTTTATGAATTTAATCAATCAGTTCTGAGCGCATATTGATTAAAAATGCAGGGCGAAGTAGAAGAAAACGAAGACAGAAAATAAATGAAAACTGCGAAGGAAGTTGCATACATAGAAGCAAATAAAGAATATGAAAAGCCAACTGAAACAAAAACAAAAATTAGGATTTGTTTTAAAGCTACGAGATGAAGATACGTACGTATTTTCATAGCGGAAACCTAACCGGTGAATTTGAATTTCATATTTGGAATAGAAAAGGCGGATTTGTTTTTTTTAACAGACAAGCAGGCGTAAAAGAAAATGAAAACAATTTCCATAGTAGCTGGCGGCAAGCGAGATAAGCGAGTGTCCAACGAGGCCAGCATGAAGCAAGCAAGCAAGGAAGGATGGTCCAACGGAAGGACACTTGCACTCACGGGCCCGCCGTACTCAGGTAGGGACTTTCGCAATTTTAATTATGAATCGAATGGCAGTGCAATTGCGTTCGAAAAACAATTAATTTGCGCGACAAAAATGTAAAGCTTAAATGAAGAAAATGGGAAATCGCAGAAGCACGAAAAAAACAAGAAAACGGAAAGGCAATTTTCGCGATAAGAAAGAAGGGAAACGAAATTAAAATTTCTGCGTAATGGAGTATTGACGAAGAACGTTAAAAAGGCAGGTCGTGCAATGTGATAAGGTGAAAGCATAAGAAAAATATTATTGTATTTTAATTTATAAAAGCTTGTAAAGAGCTGGTTCAGTTCAGCGCCTGCGGCTTTCGGCAAAGATGTGTGCAATTTCCTGCCAAATTTGATTGGGATCAGTTAACATATTTGTATGTTTGTGTATGAATATACCGCAGATATGTATGTACATTTGTAAGGTATGTACATTGGAGTGGTTCAAAAATGTTTTTTTCCAAGATAGGGTTTGGAGCACCTTCCAAAATTGTTCCTCTTGCCGAAGGAGGTGCTGGTACCAAACTTTACGTTTCTGAGTATAAATGTATAGGATACTCATGATACTCGTATACTCAAAATCAATAACAATATCGATAAAAATTTCGATAACGAAACCGATAAAATATCGATTATTACATCGATAAGTCCCCGGAATTCCGAAAATCTCTAAAATCCCGAAATAGTCCCCAGATTGAGTCTCTGTCCATATCCTTTTCTCTATAATTACCCTTATTTTAATCTTTCTTCGTCCACCTTCATGTTTACTATTATCGGTATCCTCATCCTCATATTTTTCTTTGTATTTATCTTTGTTTTTACTTTTATGTTTATCATATTCTTTATCTAGATATTCCCCTTCACCTTTGCCTTTTATAAATATTGCTCCATCTGTTATTCAAAAGCCGAAATACCTACACACACATACTTTTGTGTCCTTCTTTCACTTCCAGCGCAAGCACGTATTTGCAAAATGATGACGAAGTGATTTTGTATGGAAAATTATTTATGCCCATATATTTTAATCAAATAAACATACTTAGAAGATATAAACCAATACTTCCCATATACCAAATGAAAGAAAAAATCTTGAATTTTTGACTAAAGGAAACAAAAACGAAATCATTCGAGCGGCTTTCGCCCATTTTGGAAATAAAAAAAAACTTCGCTAATTTTTCAAAAATGTTTGGCAGTAAAATGCTTCATATTATTGTTGAACTTATATAAAATTTGTACACGATAATATTTCTATTGCTCGAAATAAGCTATATCCCGAAAATGAAAGTTTAACCTTCAAATCGTAAGTTGATGGAGCACTTTAAAGGCTCAAAATTGACCCCAAAATAAGCCAATATTTACCGTTGATTCTACGACAAACGCCGAATTGGTTACATACAAAAATAAATCTGTCGATAGGTTTGGAATTATATCTTTGAAACACCACACCTTTCTTTCAAATCGCTTCATTAGTTCTCGTGCAATAAGCGTTTTCGTAAAGCTCTAAAAATTACAACTACACCATTTGAGCATAGCCTCCATATCGAAACGTAAGACGTATTCTATGTCAAAACTAAGGGGTTGCCGAGTTTTCTAGACTCACATTTTTTTTCCCCATACAAAAATTGGCCCAATCTAATGTACATAAGTATGCATATTTATCAAGCCATGACTAAAAAAAAAATTTTTGTTTCTAAATATCATAAAGTTCAATTGACTACTACAAAGCGTTTGCGTAGAAATGCTAAAATCCAATTTACCTTAAATAATATTTTCTACTAAAATATGCATTCATTTCATAAATGAGAGTATTTCAACTAGCAATCGCACATCAAATCAAGCAAAAACACGAAACCGCAATAACCGAAATCAGAACTGAATTGAAGAAAAAACAAACCAGCTGACAATAGGTTGCACTCATACAAAATTTCAACATTTCTGAAATTCTTAAAAGCTCCTCAGCCAGCACGTTTTTCTTACTGATTTAAATGCCGAGCACGTGGGTGAAAATTGCGCACGCTTCATCGCAATTCCTCTCCACCGACAGACATGGCGAAGGTCAGTCTGATTCGTGCGAGCAACGGTAGAAATTGCTGGCCTAACAAAGAAATGAAAAGCATAAGCAATGGACTTGAATTGGCAGATGGGGAATTTAAGAATACTAAAATCAACAGCCGACATTGGGTTGATTGAAAATGAAATGGCGCCGACAAAGGTGACTTAACCAGACGGTAGCTATCGTCGATGGAGTGCGACCGGTTGTTGCTGGGTGGGCGCTCTGGCGGCTCAGTAGACCGTCAAAAAGTGAACAGTTTACCTTTGTAAATTGCTTTGTGTTGTCTTGTTTGCACAGGCCACACACACACCAATCTGATGAACATCTGTACATGCACACGTTTGAGCAAAGTATAAATGGTTGTTGCAAAGCTTGATGTGGATTAAATTTCGACAAAGCGCACCCTCATTAAATTGCAGTGGATATTGTTATCTTTTGTTTTGGACTAGAAAAGTTAGGCATAAATATGTACGTTTTAGTTATGAATCGAATAGCAGAAATGTATTTTTTATCACAATGAAAATTGTCTCTGGTTTTTATTTGACAAATTTTGATATGTATAGTTCTTTTGAAGCTTTTTAGATGACCTTCGAAAATGGCCAATATTTCAAACAAGCGTTCGAAATACTTTTACTTTGCGTTAGATGGAATATTTTATATTCAAATGTACATACATATCGCTAGCTTAGAGTGAAAAGTTGCTAAGTCCACTTTTTATGAAAACTCATATTTTGATAGAGGAGGCTAGAGAAATTGAATACGCATCGTTTCGAAAATTATAAAGGTACTTGTTTAATTTTTTCCGCTTCATAAGCAATAAAAGGAAAATTTGCTAAGTCCAAAAGAAGCACCACAAATCCGATAAGGCCAAAATAATACGACATCTTTTAATAAATATCGAATCCTTCTGATTCTTATGGAGTTTTGCTTTGCTTTAAACGCGCAAAATGTTTGATTCAAAGTCTTGCGAAATAGTTAAAGAAAATGGCTATAGGAAGATTTTTTCCTCTCCTGTAAAATTTTTAAAATGGGACTTAGCAACTTTTCTTTCTAAGCTAGCGATATGTGACTATCTGTATAAACAGTAACAGTAACAGCGAAATTTTAGCTATGTTAAAAATTCAGCATCTTTTTTTTTGTCCATTTCGTAAATAGGCTACCTCCTCTGTGCGAAAGTTTTACGCAAAGCGTTTACTCCTCGTTCAATGTCTGCATACTGAATTTGTAACGAGGAAAGGCTTGCTGTCAATGGAGTTAGTCGGATAGTTGTGCCAAACTAAGGCAATTAAAGCACATAAATTAAATATAAGAAAATTTAGCGAAACAAAGTTCAAAAAGTGAGAGCAACGGAAGTGCCCGAAATTGGCGACAGACAGACATGAAGCTGCTGCTAATATTTGAATAAGCGATAGCAACATTTAGCACAATGCAGCGCAGACGCATTTGACTAAGGAGCGGGCGGGGGCATTTAACGTTAGGCTATGAAGAACCGGTTACAGCTTTGAGATTGAAATTGAATTAACAGCATGGAAAATTGATGCAATTAGTGGGCAGATAAAGTTAACTGGCGCAATTTGAACAGCTGCTCTTAGTGAGCGTCTGCTGTCTTTTAAAGGCATATGCATGCCAAAACTTTTCTGCTCTATTTTAAATGTATGAAATATTTGTACATACTTTCTAAGAAAAAAATCATATTTAACTAATTTTTAGTAAGCCCAAAAGTAAATCATTAATTGATTGCCCTATTAGTTCTGCACGCATTCCCATAATAACATACAATTTTAGCTCTGAACGTTTGACTGTCATCTCTGCAATTACTTGCTGTAAGTAATAAATATTTCTTACATTTTGTGAAGAGCAATTAACTTAATTGAAAAGCCAAAGGTATTTGCTGGCAACGTTGAATGCATTGAAAGTTGACAGCAAGCATCCAAATATTCAATCAGTTATTTGCCCAGCAATTTTGAAATGTTTACATACATAGATATTTGTTTAAAGCAATTTCAAATTGCAGTCAATCAAAATGGATGCTCCATGTCGTATGAGTAACCAATTTAATGCAATTTGATATTTCGGAAATTGTAGGATTGTGTGTAAGGGGATCCAAGTGCATAGCTACATACGTAAGTTCAACAACTAAATATGCGGTTTCCTGAGAATTTAAAAAGTGTCTACATTTCATTTCACTTTTGGTATTTATTTATGTATGTAACAATCTTTGCAAGGTTACAATTTGGTTTGAGGTGTTTGACATATTTTACAACTTTTGGCAGAAGGTATGCTAAATGCAAGACGACATACCATCGCTAGAGTGAAATCTTTATACTATTTTCTTCTTCTGAAATATCCTTTTTGATCCCCAACAAAAATTTGTCAAATTCACCCGTGTGCGGCGCGTCAACGTGAGAAGCTAAATTTTCAGCGGCGCCTTTACTTACTTATTCATATGCTCAACTTTGTGTGTATATGTATCTATATGCACATACATAAATATGTATGTAGATAAACTCACAAAAATCATGCACCTACACACTTACATATAACCCCACACACATATAACCCCAAGAAAATATCAATATTCTTATATGTAAGCATATGTACATTTATACACACATACATACATACATACACACATACATACATACATACACACATACATACACACATACATACATATGTACGTATATACCTAGCATGCAAGCGCACTTATGCTTTACCGGCAGGGCGGAAGCGGCAAAGTCACATCATTTCTTGATTGTTTTGTGCATACGCACGGCTGAGCAATCACTTCGAATGCACGAAACATTCATTGCTTGAGCTTTTCTTACAACAGCAGCCAAATATGAAAGCACATACACGCATTTATATGTATATTGGTTCCCTTACATGCCTACGTGCTAGTTATATACATTCATGCATACAATACATTTGTAACTGCATTCTCACATAATAAGTACGTATGTAGCTGACTGTTTGCATGAATGAGCGAATGTGTGGTTGGACGGCTGGTTCGTTGCTTGGTTGCTTGGTTCTTGCCAGCAGCCTACACCCAGCCGCCAGCCAGTGATGGAAAAGTAGGTAAAANGCAACAGCAGCCAAATATGAAAGCACATACACGCATTTATATGTATATTGGTTCCCTTACATGCCTACGTGCTATATACATTCATGCATACAATACATTTGTAACTGCATTCTCACATAATAAGTACGTATGTAGCTGACTGTTTGCATGAATGAGCGAATGTATGGATGGACGGCTGGTTCGTTGCTTGGTTGCTTGGTTCTTGCCAGCAGCCTACACCCAGCCGCCAGCCAGTGATGGAAAAGTAGGTAAAATTATACTTTTTTCAGGCCTTTTAAAATTTGAAAGTACATTCGGTACATATAGACCATTTTCGGTGCATTTTCAACTAACCCGAATCTTTACATAAAATAAAATTGTAACAGCCCGATGTCTGTACATTATAGATATTAGAGAAAAATTAATAAAGGGTCTTTATTAGAGCAACAGAGGCCAGATCAGTTTTTAGAATTTTTGTCTTTCTGTCTGTATGTTTGTACGCGCATCACTCGAAAACTGATGCATGCAATCGCATGCAGTTTTCAGCGATGTATTGCTTGAGGTTTCACTTAAAATATAGACGAAAAAAATTAGAAAGTTGCCTGTTTGAAAAATACAGTTTAGCTAAATTGATGAGTTAAATCAAAATTTGCCATAGCTCTCAAAAGAAAGAGGTTGCAGATGGTTTGCAGCCGAAAAAACGTTCGTGGAAGGTTGCCACCTGTTTGAAAACTTTAATTTAATTAACAACATAAATTAAATATTGCAAAACCGGTATCAAACTAAAAAGGTTTAGGAAATTTTACTGACGAATATATTTTTGAAGGGGGTTGCCACTTGTTTGGAAAATTTTATTCATTTATAAAATAAATTAAATATTAGAGTACTGATTGACATAGTTAGTACTGGTACGGTCAAAAGAAATAGGTTTAAGACGGTTTACAGCCGAAAAAATGTTTGTGGAAGATTGCCACCTGGTTGAAAATTTTAATTTATTTTATTTAATAACATAAATTAAATATTGCAATATGGGTATCAATTTAAAGAGGTTTAGGAAATTTGACTCCTGAAAATATTTTTGAAGGGGATTGCCACTTGTTTGAAAAATTAAATATTGCAATATGGGTATCAAACTAAAGAGTTTTAGAAAATTTTAGTGCTGCAAATAATTTTGACGGGGGTTGCCACTTGTTTGAAAAATTGTATTCATTTAAATTTATAAACAAAATTAAATATTACAGTACTGGTTTTAAGCTAAAGAGGTTTAAGAAAGTTTACAGTCGAAAATATTTTTGAAGCGAGTTCCACCTATTTGAAAAATTTAATTTTGTTAAATTGATAAGATAAGGTAAATATGGAAATAGTGTAGACTCGAGTTATAAGATTATAAATTAAATTTCAAGGAAACAGCCGATACTCTACCTACTTTATAAATACCTTCAGATGAGTTTTGGGAGGGATTAACAACGCAAAAATACTTTTACGATGCAGGGAAGCACACCGGCTATTTGCTAGTCTATAATAAATAATTAAACTTTCGAGAACCATCCTCTCTCTTTCAACCTCTTTGTCAACCATCTGGGCTTCTTTCGAGTGCACTCGAACACATCTCTTCTTTATCAGATATCGTCTACTTTGCTGTGTCATATGAACAGGCAAGAATGATCAGAGATTTGTTAAGATTGATTGCTATTCATTTGAAAGCCCCCTGCTAAGCTTAAATAAGCATCAGCGGACAAGAGTTAAGCTTCCTTCGATCCCTGTCTGACAGTAAGTGGCTTCTGATAACACAAAGTCCTTTACAGCTTCGAAGTAATGGCTGTAGACAGTGTTTGTTGCTAGGAGGTAATCTGATCATTCCTCATTCTCCGTTAACCAATCTCTTTTGATTTTTTCTTAGAGTTGAGTAAACGCTGGAAAGGTTCAAATGTAATAGCATTTAATGTGAAATAGATGAAGACACATTTTAAAATATCGATTCATTTAGGTAAATTATAGTATAGGTACTATACCTACATTTTGCCAACATACGAAGACACCAAGCGAATGCGAGTGCCTGGCTTATATAGAGGGTTTAGGAGAACAAATCGAAAAAGATCCCAGTGAGTGCTGGCAGCTGGTAGACAGGGGTTAATAAAAGAAAATGGTATGACTTATGTAAAACTTTGTTTGGCCTCGAAAAGTTCTTCCAGAGTTCAATGTATGTATGTATGTATGTAACAAAATTGATGTGATGAACAAACTTTTTAGGTCTGCTGTTCGGTGAAATTTTTCCCTCAAATTAAGTACAATTTAAAAATTTTGATTTTCCATCCCTGCCACCAGCCTACAAGCCAAGCCTACTTTGTTCGTTTGTGTCGTTGATGTGCTTTGGCCTGTGGCATGAGTGGACACGCGCGCGCGCGCCTAAAATGCTGCACTTGACATTACGTGCGATCGTTGCGCGCCAAGGCACATAGAATCTCATGAAAAACAGTTGGTGTGGCAAGGAATGAATACACCGTTGTGTGGGCAAAGCATTGCTGAGTGCCAAGAAAAGCGGGCTGGGGAGATTTTAGGCACAAATTCTCGAATCCACTTTGCACACTGTTGCATCGCCACCTTATACCCACCATTCATATCTACATACATACATACATATGTANCAAGAAAAGCGGGCTGGGGAGATTTTAGGCACAAATTCTCGAATCCACTTTGCACACTGTTGCATCGCCACCTTATACCCACCATTCATATCTACATACATACATACATATGTATGTATGCAAGTTATCAATTCATATGCAGCCATTGTTTTGGTTTGCCTCTTTTTTCTTGCATTATTGCCATCCATACATTTTCAATGAGTGCGTCTGCCTTTGTTTCCATGTTGCCACCTTTTTCATTTTGTTTCGCTGCAATCCAATGCCGGCGTATTTCTGCACAGAAATGCACATCAATGCGATTTTTTTTTTCGTGGCTTTTTATTTGCTTTATTTTATTAGTGAAGGACATGCAGGTGCGTGGATGTGAAAAAGTCTGTGTTTGCTTTTGCTGCGACAAGAAGAGGAATGAAGTGTTTACTAAGTGAGACCAACAAGTTTGAAGTGGAAGCGGTGGTGGACAGAAAGGAAGTATCTATCATTTTGATATGTAATTAGTGGGCGGATGAGGATGGCAAACAGTGAGGAAATTTGCATTGCGCTGTTATTAAAATAGTATTTTTTTAAATTATGCACATCTGGAATATACATAGATCGAGTCTTTCAGATAACAGTTTAGTTTTAAGATATATTTTACATTATATTTTTGTATGCTGTATGCAAATATCCATACACATCGATGGTAACACTCTCTTTTCTCGCAAAAGAACAAAAACGCTAAAGTATTCTTGCATTTACTTCAATCAATGGAGTTCCAAAAAACATAGTAATCGATAATAAGAAATCAAGTTTCGTTTCGTTTATTTCAAAGATTAAATAATTAGTACAATAAGATGTCAAATATGTGAACAATTTTAGTCTTAAAACATCTATCTAGGCGAAAAAGTACCGAAATTACTAATTTTTCCATTGTCACTCGAAAAAATCAAGGAAGGTTTCAAATAGAATGTTCATGTCAGAGCCAATGGACGTTGGCATCAAATACAACATATTTGTGAAGTTTCAAGAGTGTGCCACCAAATTAAAAAAAACTGGTAGCCTGCAGAATGTCTGTCCCGCATCTATTTTGTAATTTGTGTTATTTAAAGATTTTTTAATTTTTAAGGTCGAAGTTACTTGAAATACGGTGAAAACGTTCTTCTTGCCAAAGCGAACCAATCTAGAGTAATATAACTAGTGGGCCCCCAAATGAAAAAAATTACATTGATTAAAAGATGACATGATTTGCCAAACAAAAAAAAATCCAATTTTACAATGTCTATTGGTACTTTCGAAATTAATTTCAAAGTTGTTTTATACTTACATACATGAATAAATATATTCGTTAAGAATAATTTCGAAACATATTCCACGCCAATATTTAATTATTTTAAAATAATTTGACTTTAAAGTTAATGCGTGCGAGTAAACGTGTTAGTGTTTGTGTCACGAGTTATTTTTTACTTTTTTTAGTATATCTTTTTTAACTTTTCATTTAAATACAATTTCGCCAGAGAATCTTGTTCGTTATTCAAAACTGATGATAATGCATTGTCCAAGATAACTGTGCCACCATTTTCGAACAAAAACACGGTTTTGTCGAGAAAAAAATTCAGTTATGAATTGTTAATGTCTCACCATCGATATGTTTGTGTTAAAGTAAAATATTACATAAAGGTATACTTTTTTATTTTGGTTCGAGATGCATTGTTCTATTTATTTATTTTTTTTGTTTGTTTTTTGTTTACCTTTATTTATGAAAACGATATTAATTTGCTAAGCAAAACGTTGGACTGGAATAAATGTTACTTTCAAAGTTTACATGATATATGTATGTAATAAACATATATTTCCCATTCACACATGTTGACTGATGATTCTCAAATAAAAAAAAAAAAAATAAAAAATCCGAGACCCCTGCTGGCAAAAGTGGTTCGGGATTCGATGCCTTAGTCCTGATCTCATTGAGGATTTGTATAAGAAAAAACTAATAATCCAAATATTTTTTTTAACTAATGTGTAACCATTAAATATTAAGTAAATATTCTACAGAATTAATTAAATATTCTACAGAATTTACATAGCGGGAGCTTTAATATAACAAAAATTCCTTTGTTTTTAAGTACAAGGTCACATTTTTTGTTTTGCTATGTGTGGTTGATGATTTTGGTCCTACGCAAAAATATNACCATCACCTTTTTAATGTAAACAATAAGCTTTGGTTCTCTGCCATTTGCATTTCCATCTGCTTTTGAGCTTAAACCAGCAGCAGCTTCAATGCCATTTTGTTGCATTATTTCCATTGTTTTCCTATTTTTGTTTTCACCTCTATTGTGACATAGCCCTCATAATCATTGCCCGTATTTTTGCATGTGTAGATATATATACATACATACATATGTGTACATCTTTACGTAGCATCTGTATTGGCATTGTTTAGAATTTGAATTTTATTTTTTCAAAATTTCTATGACAAATGTTTCTCGCTTACAAAATTGTGGTTGGTTTTGTTTTGGGTTGCTTTCATGCGGGAATTGCCCACTTTTGTATTATATATTTACTACAATGGGTGCGTATAGTACATGCATACATACACACATTAGTATTAAATTGAATAGATCCATATATTGGCATTCTTATCGTGGGCTACCTTTGTTTATTGTTGCGTGGGTGAAGGCTTCGTCTGTTATTTGCTGTCACCTGTTGTTAACTTTTTATGTTGACGAAC
>NW_016165875.1:19673-26041 GCF_001687245.7 Rhagoletis zephyria | reverse complement strand
ATCAATGGTAGGTGCTTATAGGAGGGTATATATAAACGAGTTTGTGAAATGGGCTTGGCACAGCCAAAAGGCGTGGAATTTTTTATAATCTATAACTTCGGAGACATAAGTCCCTCGAACTTGAAATTTAATATGCAGACATATCAATGGTAGGTGCTTATAGGAGGGTATATATAAACGAGTTTGTGAAATGGGCTTGGCACAGCCAAAAGGCGTGGAATTTTTTATAATCTATAACTTCGGAGACATAAGTCCCTCGAACTTGAAATTTAATATGCAGACATATCAATGGTAGGTGCTTATAGTAAGGTGTATATGAATGAGTTTATAAAAGGGGGCGTGGCACATCGCGTAGGCGTGGAACTTTTAATCAGCCATAAATTGGGAAGCATAAGTCACGTGAACTTGAAATTTGGTATTCAGACATAGGTATCTATAGAAGGTGTTCAGAGTAAAGTATATATAAATGAGTTTGTAAAAGGGGGATATACATATATGCATTCATATATTAGATAACTCGGATATTTAAAACTGTGTGTGTTTTTTTGGAAACTTTACCGTCTTTAGACTATTTTGAACTGGAAAGATTAAATCGTTTTTTACTCCCGCGATGCTGTTAAACGAAAATGGTTCATTCATAATGAATAAAACTGATTCCAAATTAAGCAATCTACCAGAAAAGTGCAGCTATGCTAAAACAGCTAAGCGAATAGGCAGCTAAACGGAATATACTGTAGAAGACTAATTTTAATTCAGAAATTTGGTCGTTACCTTAATCCACCTAATATTATTATTAGAACACGATTTGTAGTACAAGTGATGATCAATATATAATTTACTTAAAGCACGATAAAGCTAAAAGTATGGCTCATAAGGATGCCTTAATATAAACAAAGAAAATAGTTTGCCTCCTATAAATTATGCTGAACTGAATATTTGTATTACTGTTTTATATTTTTATTTGTGTACCCCGAACGACGTCGGGTGCTCTGCTAGTCTATATATATAACAAGTAATTTTTAGCAAAAAAAAACCGACTTCAACTCTCATATAAAAAAATATATATATATATATATATCTCATGATCCGCTGATCGGATCTGAACCAGATTAGTATGGGACCACCTCTGAGACACTACCTTTCCGATGCAAAAAGAAATATCGATTGACGTGGTCCAAGGTTATGCGGTAACATACATAAAAAAAAAAAAAAAATATTCCGACGAACTGATAACCGCCTCCTTTTTTGGAAGTCGGTTAAAAATGAAATGTTTTTCGTATGACCGCGATGCCTGACCAAACGCCGAAAAATGAAGAAAGCTGAGACGTCACCATTTCACAATTTCATAGAGTTTTCCGTATATTGAATGTCACAAAACTACTAAACGGCCGGACCGATTTCGTTCATATTTGGAGCATATATCAGTACCTCGAAAAGAAATTGTCCTGCCAAAAATATACTCGCTAGGTGGCGCTGGAGTCAGGATGTTCCTAAAAATTGCATTTAATTGCCAATATGGCTCATATTTAGAATACAATTTAGCCGATTGAAAACAAATATTTTAACTTAAAACTTACACGATAGGTGGCCCTTTAGCCGAGATATCCCCAAAAATTTGTTTACGCTAAGAGAAGGATAGATCTACTATATATTTATGAAAGTATCTATGTTGTATGTACGTAAGTATGTGCCAGGTTACAGTCTAAACAGAAGGACAGAATCGAACACAGTTTTGAAAGAGTATTGCCATGACACCTGGGCCTATAATAGGGTGAAAAAGCTGGGATCCGATAAACGGGAATGGCACCTCCCATACGCGTGAAATGTTTAATCAGCCATAACTTCCAGACCATAAGTCACATGAACTTGAAACTTGGTATGCAGACATGTCAATGGTAGGGTCTCATAGGAGTGTATATATAAAAGAGTTTGCAAAAGGGGGCGTGGCACAACCCATAGGCGTGAAATTTTTTATCAGCTGTAACTTCGGAACCATAATTCACACGAACTTGAAATTCGGTATGCATACATATCAATGGTAGGTCCTTATAGGAGGGTATATATAAAGGAGTTCGTAAAAGGGGGCGTGGCAAATTCCATATGCGTGTAATTTTTTATCAGCTATAACTTCGGAACCATTCATCACACGAACTTGAAATTTGGTATGCTGACATAGCAATGGTAGGTGCTTATAGGGGGGTATATATTAAGAAGTTTGTAAAAGGGGGCGTGGCACATCCCATAGGCGTGGAATTTTTCATCAGCTATAACTTCGGGATCATAAGTCCCACGAACTTGAAATTGGGTATGCGGACATATCAATGGAGGTGCTTATAGGAGGGTATATATAAACGAGTTTGGAAAATGGGGCGTGACACATCCCATAGGCGTGGAATTTTTTATCAGCTATAACTTTGGAACCACAACTCCCACGAACTTGATATTAGGTATGCGGACATATTAATGGTAAGTGCTTATAGGAAGTTATATATAAAGGAGTGTGTAAAAGGGGGCGTGGCACATCCCATAGGCGTGGAATTTTTTATCAGCTATAACTTTGGAACCACAACTCCCACGAACTTGATATTAGGTATGCGGACATATTAATGGTAAGTGCTTATAGGAAGTTATATATAAAGGAGTGTGTAAAAGGGGGCGTGGCACATCCCATAGGCGTGGTATTTTTTATCAGCCATAACTTCGGAGCCACAAGTCCCACGAAATTGAAATTTGGTGTGCAGACACATCAATGGTAGGTGCTTATACGAGGGTATATATAAACGAGTTTGCAAAAGGGGCGTGGCACATCCCATAGGCGTGGAATTTTTTATCAGCTATAACTCCGGAACCATAAATCCCACGAACTTGAAATTAGGTATGCAGACATATCAATGGTAGGTGCTTATAGGAGGATATATATAAACGAGTTTGTAAGCAGGGGCGTCACATAGGCTGGAATTTTTTATCAACTATAACTTCGTAACCATAATTTTCATGAACTTGAAATTTGGTATGAAGTCATATCAATAGTAGGTGCTTATATGAGGGTATATATAAATGAGACATAACATAACGAGACATAACTCCCTCGAACTTGAAATTTAATATGCAGACATATCAATGGTAGGTGCTTATAGGAGGATATATATAAACGAGTTTGTAAGCAGGGGCGTCACATAGGCTGGAATTTTTTATCAGCTATAACTTCGGAACCATAAGTCCCACGAGCTTGAAATTTGGTATGCTGACATAGCAATGATGGGTGTTTATAGGTGGGTATATATAAATGAGACATAACATAACGAGACATAACTCCCTCGAACTTGAAATTTAATATGCAGACATATCAATGGTAGATGCCTATAGGAGGGTATTTATAAGGGAGCTTGTAAAAGGGGGCGTGGGACATTCCATATGCGCGAAATTTTTTATCAGCTATAACTTCGGAACCATAAGGCACACCAACTTGAAATTTGGTATGCAGACATAGCAATGGTAGGTGCTTATAGGAGGGTATATATAAAGGAGTTTGTAAAAGGGGGCGAGCACATCCCATAGGCGTGGAATTTTTTATCAGCTATAACTTCGGAACCATAAGTCAAATGAACTCGAAATTTGATATGCAGACATTTCAATGGTAGGTGCTTTTAGGAGGGTATATATAAACGAGTTTGTGAAAGGGGGCGTGGCACATCCCATAGGCGTGTAATTTTTTATCAGCTATAACTTCGGAACTACAAGTCCCACGATCTTAAAATTTGGTATGCAGGCATATCAATGGTAGGTGCTTATACGAGGGTATATATAAACGAGTTTGTTAAAGAGGGCGTGGCACATCCCATAGGCGTGGAATATTTTATCAGCTATGACTTCGGAACCATAATTCCCATGAACTTGGAATTTGGTATGAAGTCATATCAATAGTAGGTGCTTATATGAGGGTCTATATAAATGAGTTTGTAAAAGGGGCGTGGCACATCCTTTGGGCGTATCAGCCATAACTTCGGACCCACAAGTCCCACGAGCTTGAAATTCGGTATGCTGACATAGCAATGGTAGGTGTTTATAGGTGGGTATATATAAACGAGACATAACATAACGAGGCATAACTCCCTCGAACTTGAAATTTAATATGCAGACATATCAATGGTAGGTGCTTATAGTAAGGTGTATATGAATGAGTTTATAAAAGGGGGCGTGGCACATCCCGTAGGCGTGGAATTTTTAATCAGCCATAAATTGGGAACCATAAGTCACATGAACTTGAAATTTGGTATTCAGACATAGGTATCTATGGAAGGTGATCAGAGTAAAGTATATATAAATGAGTTGGTAAAAGGGGGATATACATTTATGCATTCATATATTAGATAACTCGGATATTTAAAACTGTGTGCGTTTTTTTTTTTTGAAACCTTACCGTCTTTAGATTATTTTGAACTGGAAAGATTAAATCGGTTTTTACTCCCGCGATGCTGTTAAACGAAAATGGTTCATTCATAATGAATAAAACTGCTTCCGAACTAAGCATTCTACCAGAAAAGTGCAGCTATACTAACACAGCTAAGCGAATAGGCAGCTAAACGGAATGTACTGTAGTAGACTAATTTTAATTCAGAAATTTGATCGTTACCTTAATCCACCTAATATTAATAATGGAACACGATTTGTAGTACAAGTGATGATCAATATATAATTTAGTTAAAGCACGATAAAGCTAAAAGTATGGCTCATAAGGATGCCTTAATATAAACAAAGAAAATAGTTTGCCTCCTTTAAATTATGCTGAACTGAATATTTGTATTACTGTTTTATATTTTTGTTTGTTTACCCCGAACGACGTCGGGTGCTCTGCTAGTCTATATATACACTAAGGAGCAAAACCGGAACAGTTATACATAATGTGAATTTTCTTGCAATATATTCGCAATATATGAAGGCTTTTTTGTAATCTAGTTTCGGAATTCACATTTCCAATGTTTATTTCATCAGAAGGCTTGAAAACAATAATTAATACAAGCAGATAAAGAAAAAAACTGCAAAAAAACGTAGCAACTAGATTGTTCCAGTTTTGCACCCGACAGAAAATTTTACCATTTGCTTGACTTTTAATAAATTGGCCATAACCAATTTGAATATTTTAGCTTTTATGGTCATCTTGGGATACTTTCGTACAGGTTTTAGATGAAATCTGTTGAGAACGCGCACCGGTTTTCCTCAACGCCATGCCCAAGGTCTTGCATGTGATTGGGCGAATTTTCGCAATTGAACAGTGGCATTTTCAAACAATTCCATAAGTTTTCTGTTGAATCAATTCTGGGCTTTACGCAGGTCACTCCATGATTATAAAAACTTGGGATTTATACCTATTTGGCCCCAGTTTCGGAGGATATTTCTGATCATTGTCTCGTTAAAATTGATAAAAGCCTGCGAAAAATATCCTTGGAAATTGCCAAATTCTTTGAAAATGCTCATTTGTTGTCACTTTTCTTTTTACCATCGATTTTACCACAGTTCTTACTTCCTAAGGCGTAACACGGCCCTACATCATTAAATGTATACATACAAACCTAATAGTTTAAATATTTTGGGACGTTAGGCGTATCCCTGATGCAGGTGCACAGCACTTGAACCAATATTCCGGCTTAAAACGTTTAATTTTATCCTCAGAGTTAAATAATTTAGGGCCGTGCCCTAATTAATAATAAATTTTGGTGGAATAATGTGGTCGTTTATGAAGAACTTATAAATTCCCGCTTCAAAATAATACCAATCCAATGTTTTTTCTTAGTAAAAATGCGTTTCTGACCAAAAATTTTTCTGGATGTCAAAGCAGGCTTTCTCCTCTTTATCTTTGTGCTGCAATAACTTGTTCCCATGTCTTACATAATGTCCAGTCACTTGCTTTGTGGTGAAAAAGCAGTAATTTTTGATTTTGAATCAAAGTTTTTTGGTATTCAGAGACCCCCCAATATGCCTAGCCTAGCAAATTGCAATTTTTTGTGGTCTCTTGATCTTGCAGACTGAGGTCCGCCCTTTTATCGTTTGTTTAGATGACCATAAAACGGACATTTGGCCGATGTGATTTCTTTCTTTATAGCCTTTCTGACCGTTTTGCAAAAACTTTAAATTCTTATTGCTTGGGTTGTGCACTTAAAGCATTCACAGCGAAAATCCCACGCGCCTCGATTACAAAATTGCAGGAAATGAGACAGAACTCCTCTTTGAATTATACAATTCAGCAAATACTAAGAGGGTGCAAAACGGGAACAATCCAGTTCATTTTTGTTTGGTCATTTTTTTCTGAGTTTTCATATGCGAATCTTAAAATTTTTATGGTAAAACGTTTAGTTAAACATCGGTAAGGC
>NW_016165875.1:17151-19660 GCF_001687245.7 Rhagoletis zephyria | reverse complement strand
ATAAAAATGAAATGTTTTTCGTATGACCGCGATGCCTGACCAAACGCCTAAATCGATTCCAATTCTGTAAAAAGCACATTTTTGGACCTTCTGTGTGGAAGGTTCTTTGATTTAAACAAATTTTAAATTTTTTGTTGTTGCGAAAAATGAAGAAAGCTGAGACGTCATCATTTCACAATTTCATAGAGTTTTCCGTATATTGAATGTCACTAAACTGCTAAACGGCTGGACCGATTTCGTTCATATTTGGAACATATATCAGTACCTCGAAAAGAAATTGTCCTGCCAAAAATGTGCTCGCTAGGTGCCGCTGGGGTCAGGATATTCCTAAAAATTGCATTTAATTGCCAATATGGCTCATATTTAGAATACAATTTAGCCGATTGAAAACAAATATTTTAACTTAAAAATTACACGTTAGGTGGCCCTTTAGCCGAGATATGCCCAAAAATTATTTTACGCTAAGAGAAGGATAGATCTACTGTACATTTGTGAAAGTATGTATGTTGTATGTATGTATTTATGTGCCAGGTTGCAGTCTAAACAGACGGACAGAATCGAACAAAATTTTGACAGAGTATTGCCATGACACCTGGGCCTATAATAGGGTGAAAAAAATCACATGAACTTGAAACTTGGTATGCAGACATGTCAATGGTAGGGGCTCATAGGAGTGTATATATAAACGAGTTTGTAAAAACTTGAAATTTTGTATGCAGACATATCAATGGTAGGTGCTTATAGGAGGGTATATATAAACGAGTTTGTAGGCAGGGGCGTGGCACATCCCATAGGCGTGGATTTTTTATCAGCTATAACTTCAGAACCATAAGTCATACGAACTTGAAATTCGGTATGCAGACATATCAATGGTAGGTGCTTATAGGAGGGTATATATAAGGGAGTTTGTAAAAGGGGGCGTGGGACATTCCATATGCGTGAAATTTTTTATCAGCTATAACTTCGGAACAATAGGTTAGGTTAAGTTAGGTAAGGTGGCAGCCCCGTGTAACCGGAGCTCACTTAGACAATGTAAGATTGTCCTTTGTGATACCACAATTTGGAAAGGCCCCCTAAACTTTATCGTTAAAACGCTCCGAGCCGATTATGTATTTACTAATACGCCTGATCGCAATGCCCCAGAGCTCCTAGGGGCTGTTTAGAAAGTGAGAGCCAAAGTACTTCAACCTTAGCCTCGCAAACGCTGGGCACCTAAGAAGGTAGTGTTGAGGTGATTCTACCTCGTCATCTTCCAGGCAACAGCGACACAAAGGGTCCGGCAGAATGTTCAGCCTAACTGCGTGGATACCGATAGGACAGTGACCCGTTAAAACCCCCACCAGAAGTGATAGCTGTGGCTTTGTGAGTGTGAGGAGTGCCCTCGATCGCCCCCGGTCCACCCTCGGCCAAAAGGACCTTGCGATCGCACATATCATGGTATTCGCCCAGCGTTCGCTGAGCTGACATGAGGCCCATTTATCCAGGAGCGAACCGCAAGCGATCAATGGGACCCCCAGCCGCTCTTTATTCGGTAGTAACGTTTCACGGGTTCCTTCCCTCGCCAGCTCGTCTGCCACGCAGTTCCCCCCAATGTCGCTGTGTCGGAACCCAAATAAGTCTAATGCGGAATTATTCCGACGCGGCTGAGAGAGAGAGAAGACATTCTTTAACCAGGTTAGAGCGCACCTCTAACGAACTCAAAGCCCTGATAGCCGCCTGGCTATCAGAATATACGCTCACTTCCCTGACGGTTATAACGCTCCTTAGCAGTGAATCCACCGCCTCCTTGATAGCAGCTACTTCGGCCTGGAATACACTACAGAAGTCCGGGAGCCTGAAAAGCTGATGGAAAGCTCTCGACAGAAGACCCCTCCACCAACCCTGCCATCCAGTTTCGATCCATCCGTAAATAAGTTCACCGCACCCCTACTCCAGAAGTCCCGCCCGGCCCACTCATCCCTTGAGGGAAAATGGACAGAGAAGAAGCTCCTAGGACCGGTAACGGTGGTGCAGTAATCTGTACGATCGGGGATGAATTCGAAACCTCCTAGAACTCCACAGTGTCCAGTCCCTAAGTTGATCAACCAATCGGTTTCCCTGAGTCTAATAGCCGTTCGCGCCGCGACAACTCTGCCTGCAACGTTTAGCATTGCGTTCAGTGCTAATGTGGGGGCGGTTCGCAGTGCCCCACTAATACCAATTAAAGCAGCCCGTTGTACGAGCTCCAGCTGCCTAGCTAGTGTAGCCTTTTCCAGTGAGTTCCACCAGACTAGGGCCCCATAGAACATAATTGGCTTGACTACGGTCTCGTATAGCCAATAGACAACTTTAGGGCAGATGCCCCATCTCTTACCAATAGCTCCCCTACTGCAATATAAGGCCACTGATGCCTTTCGTGCCCTTTCCTAGATGTTTGGTACCCACGACAACTTCCTGTCCAGGATCAAGCCCAAGTACTTGACCCTGTCAGACAGCTGTAAGCGCAGACCTCCAACCGAGGGAAGAGCAG
>NW_016165875.1:11119-15606 GCF_001687245.7 Rhagoletis zephyria | reverse complement strand
AAGGAGATCTCCTCAGGGAAGGGATCGGAAGGAAAGTGAGTGTCCAGGAGCAGCCTAAGCGACTCCTCGCCACTCATAGTCCAGTGACCTGCCTCATCCCTCAACTAACCCAGCGGATCAGGACTCTTAGCGAGAATACGCCTAAATCTCGAAGACTCATGCCACCCTTCATCGTTTTCGCAGAAAGACCTCCATGAAATCTTTTTAGCCTTTGTTATTTCCGACTTGTAGATTCCTAGTCCAACCTTATAGAGTTCCCAATCAGAAGACAACTTACTCCTACGGGCCCTATTGAAAAGCCGTCTGCTCGACGCTCTTAACTCAGAGAGCTCCACAGTCCACTAAAGGGGTTTCCCTCTACCTTTCTGAAATCTCAGCGGACATGCGCTTTCAAGAGCTTCCCTGCACGCAGAGCTGAAAACTTCAACAAGCTCCTCCAGCGAGTCTACCGACTGCACAGAATTTGGTTCTGGCGCATCAGGGAGCACTCCGCGAAGGTTCCTGTTATACAGATCCCAGTTCGTGCTCCTCAGGTTCCTGAAGGGCTTGCTACGTGGACGCGTTTCGTCCAAAGAGAATTGAATATACCTATGATCCGAAAAAGAGTGTTCGCTCAGAACCCTCCAATCCGAGATCAGAGGTGCTGTCTCAGATGAAGCCAGTGTCAGGTCAAGAACCTCCTCCCTGGAAGCAGTTATAAACGTAGGGGAATCCCCCCTGTTACAGATATGTAAGTTTTCACTTAGAATAAACTCAAAAAGTGACTCACCTCGCAAGTTTGTATCCGAGCTGCCCCAAACTGAGTGCCTCGAGTTCGCATCAGACCCCAAGATCACGCCAGCTTTCCGTCGCTTGGCTTCCGCTAGAGTGCTCCTCAGCAGCGTTGGAGGTGGCTCCACCTCGCCATCGTGCGGCATGTAGGCGGATATGAGCCAGAGTTCTCCAGCCTCTTTTACGGACCAGCGAATTCTAAAGAAACTTAATAATATGAAGGCTCGTATTAAAACGAAAACTGACAAAAACAAGACTGGGAATAAAAAAATCGTGCTGAATTGCGGCGAAAAACTTCTTTATGAACTGTTGGGTGCTGAGGACAACCCCACTATATCAAAATTAAAATGTAAGCTACATATATCTACATGTTTGTGCATAATTCAAAAATAAAACACTTATTACATTTTTCTATTTAATCTTATTTCAGATGGTGTTTCAGTTGGCCTTCTCGACTTAGACAGTGGCACTAACGATACAACAGAGGGGACTGTTGAAGAAGAATGCATTTATTTGGATGAAGAGCCTTGCAGCAGCACAGCAGTACCAAAACAACAAATATAGTATTCAGCAAAAAAACCGAAAAGAATTGAAAATAAGGAAATTACGACAGGCGAATTGCAACGCAAGGTGCTCCTAAGGCAGTTAGACGTATTTGAATTGCAAAAAGATTTCTACGAAACTGCTAAAATTACATTTAAAAAAATAGACGAATTAATTTATAGTCATAAACTAGAATGTAAAGAACAACATGGAAACTAAAGCTATATTCATATAATTAAAATTTTCATTACATTTTTTATTCAAGAGGAACTAAAATAGTTGTGAGATAGGGAACTTAAAAATATTTTTCTAAACACGCAAATGTAAGGCAATTGCATCACGTCGACGTTGACCTCTTTCTTTGACATTGGCTGTAATAGTATCATTAGCTGGAATGGTGTAGGCTTCTCTCCCAATTTCAGCGTCGAAACAAAAATCATCGTCTTTCAGGAATTTCGCAACATTGTGCAAAATGAAGCAACTAAAACCATTGATTGCACCCGTCTAGTTTGCATTCTTATTTTTGATTGTAGAATAGGGAATCTTGTCTTAACTTGGCCGAAAGCACATTCTATTTTGACGCGCTCCTTTGTTTGTATTGTGTCTCTGGATTCCGGTATGGTGTCATTAACCATGGTGCAATGTCATATCCATCATCCGCTAAAAGTATAGCACATGCGGTATTCTCTGCCTGATACTTGCAATTGACGAATTCCGCCATATACGCGAGTCATGAACAGACCCAGGCCAAGAACAGTCCACACTGGTAAACCTGCCAATTGCATCACAAGTAGCTTGTACATTAAAAGATATTTGCCCTTTCCTATTGACAAACTCATCACCGTGATTATGGGGACGTATAATACACACATGAGTGCAGTCCAGCGCTGCTATGGTATTTGGAATTAAATTATTGCTTAGCCACAAACTTTTAGCTACATTCATCTCAGTCTCATTACATGGAAAGTGAATCCAATCATGTGCTTTGGCTACAATTTTACAACACACAAACCAGATAGTTTTACATGCTGTCGTTTGGTGGACACCTATGTCTTCACCAACACCAACCTAGCAAATGATATAAATTTATAATATGAACATACACAAGTGTAATTTCAAAATATAAAAAACGATTTTTACCTCGAAACCAGGCTCACCTATGTATCGTAAAAAATTCGAATTTTTTAACAATTGGTCAACGCACCACCGCTACTTGCTCCCGTTTCCCCACCTAAAAAATTACGTGCAACCCAATCGACGTTCTCTGGAGTAAATCTATATAACGCTTTAAAATTTGTTTCGTCCACCTCTCTTCAATTCTTATAACACTTCCGATTTCTTCCATTTATTTGCATAAACGCAGCCATAATTTATAAAGTACAACAGTTGAAATAATTAATTTTAGTCTACCGCTTTGTTTGCTACATAATAATTGTAGTGTATGCTAATTTTATTCATACCATTTTAGAACAATTATAGTATCTTCGAAAACAGCTAATCAGAGTAGTGTAGTAAATAGCATTTTAAGAATACGTCACATACTACTTTGTAGAACATTCTATAAATTGTGTACTAAATTAAAAGATTCTACTTTTTATTCATACCAGCCAATGTCTGAGATTTGACGATGAAGGAAGTGCAGTGTTGCTTAACGTGTCTTAATGTTTTGAACTATTTTTAATTAATGTTGTGATAATTTTATTGTTTAAAATTAATGTAAGTGTAATAAGTGTAAAACTATTTTGTATTGTATTTGTTCTTTGTAATAATTATTTGTTATTATCATGTTTTTCGTATTTACAAATATACAGACTCCCTGAAGAAGACGCAAATATGCGTCGAAATGCGTAGAAGAAGAAGTAAACACTTGTTTTGTTTAATATAACCGGCCAAAAAGCTCCAAATCCAATAGCGTTACCTTCGTTATGTAATGCTAACTCGATGACATTCACCTACTCGATAGAATTGAGATACCTAATATGTTACTATGCCATTAATTGTAGCTTTTGTCTTAAAAATTTGTTGTGAAAAGAAAAAATTTTTAGCTTCCGTTTTTTAAGAAAAAATTGTATGTAGTGCTAACTTCACACCATACACCCAGCCGATAGAATTAAGATATTGAAAATGTTACAATGGCATTAATTGAAGCTTTTTTGTTGTAAATTTTGTTGTGGAAAGAAATGCCGTTATAATGCTTTTGTTATTAATGCTTGTGTGACAACATCATGGCGCACGCCACAAATTGGAGAAGCTCTAACAAACACTAACACATTGTATAAGTGCCAATCTATTATTATTATTAGGGGTACAAAAAGTGCAAAATATTTCAAAATATGAAAAACTATTATGAGTTTGGTGAAAATATCATTACATAATGTAAATTATATATATATTATTATATATTATTTATATTAAATACGTAATTATAATGTATAAAAGTGCACATATACTACTATTCTACACGTAAAGCTACTATTTACAACGCGTGTATCAACTTGCAATGTTGTGGCCCCAGATACTTTCACTGTTGTGGATCCAGCAACTTTCAGTGGTGTCGATCCAGAAACTTTCAACGTTGAGTGTCCGACACCATAAAACTTTTGCTTTGCAAAGTTCCTATAAAAAAGTCTAGTGCATAGGGCGACATCTGTAGTGCATAGGGCGAGGTAGATGACATCTAGATGTCGCCCTATGTACTACGTACGCTACAGCGGAAATAGACGACACGCCTTTTCTTTAAAAGTTCCTATAAAAAGTCTAGGGCATAGGACGACATCTGTAGTGCTTAGGGCGAGGTAGATGTCATCTATGCACTACGTACGCTACAGCGTAAATGGACGACACGCCACTTCTTTAAATGAAATTAATTGGTGCTCGTATGAATGTACATACATATGTAAATGCATGTGTGTGCACCTATCTATTAATATCGTTGAATTATTTTAATATCTATTGCAACATTTTATACAGACAAGACTAAAAAGTAGAAAATAAATAATATAAAACAAAAACTTTTAATATACAACGCTTTTATAAATGGACGAAAAAGTAGAAAATAATATTTCTCAGTCCGATAGAATTTGTTTTGATAACTTTTGATTTTGAAATTTTAGCAAAAGTCGTTATAAACAATTTATGAGATTGAAAATGAAAAGCGTATATAATATATGTTG
>NW_016165875.1:0-6532 GCF_001687245.7 Rhagoletis zephyria | reverse complement strand
GTATCGGCAGCTCCACACAGCTTGGACATATATTGTAACTTAAAAAAAGTAAAGGCAGTAAAATAAGGCAATGTCCTATAAGACTGAAAATGATTTTTTAAATAGATTAAAACACGTAAATATCGATAATATAAGCGAAATCGTAATTTAACCATGCTGCCACTCTAGCCTAGTGTATCAGTAGTCCATTTGGCTCGATATTATGACAATGCAGCAAAAGATATTCAATATAAAAAAATTGCCTTTCCATACGATTTTTGTGTACGTCTTTTTCCATTGATAACTACGATATCTTTTATATTTTATATTTTGAGGACAAAAATTATACAAATCCAGCAATTTTAAATATTAATATCGTTCTNTATTTTAGATACTATTTCCCAACGAAAAGTAGTATAAAAGTTAAGATAGGCAGCACTGAAAATACGCATGCCGATCTTGTCACAATTACAACAAACACGTCGCTACTGACAACACCTTGTTATTTTTCCACCTTGGGAAATATATTAATATATGTATGTATGTACATACATATTCAAATAAATATGTGAATATTACATTAGGGCAGCATTTAAATCAACAATTAAAATTTATTTACATACATAAGCATATTTTATTTAATACAATATTTTTTAGAGTTATATATGTACAAAAATATGTACATACATAACATGCATATTTATATATGAACGTATGTATGTATATATGCATGTACATATGCATGTATTTTGTCTTTACAGAGAAAATAAGTAAAGTGTTTGTGCCGCAGTAACAAAAAACAACTAAGCACTTTTTAACCACCCAGAATAGCTTGCTATTTACTTGTAGCAGTTATGCTGTATACCTGAAACAAATATATGTAAATAATCATTTGTGAACAAATTTATTTGTGGCCTGTTGTTTAAGGACATATGTATGCATTTATATGTAGGCATGGGAAAATTTGCGTAAACAAAGAATAGAGGCCGGTTCGCATACAACTTTGGCGTTGCGTTGGCGTTGAATTTCAATGCAGCCATCAACGTATCCAAAATTTGGCAACGCTAAGGCCAACAAAAAGCAGAAAGTCGAGTGCGGCGGTCGTCAGCTGTTAAAAATAAATAAAATTATGTGAAACGTTTTTTTTTTCCTTTTAATCAAATGAGGGCAAGAAATATATTTTTTCATGCGATTATTGATATGAAATATCAATTTATCTCTTGTTAATATGTTAATTTAGTGGACAAAGCATTCTCTGCCAAGCTTCATTGTAGAAGGCATACATTTAATTTATTATAATTATCAGGGACGTGAACCGGTTTTGAACCGGAAAACCGCTTTCTTCTATTAATTAGCTGAACCCTGAACCGAACCGAAATTTTCCACAAATGTTTGAACCGAACCGAAAACCGAACCACTTTCCTAAAGGTTTAAAGGTTCATTTCAACCAATTTTAAATAGATAAATGTACCCCTTTTTTTTTGTTACACCTACCATGTTTGTTTACCATGTGACAATATCAAATGTAAAGGCAACNGTGCGCATTATTTTTTTTTGTGTTTCGAACCGTTGAACCGAACCGAAACCCGGGTTCAAAGACCAAAAAACCGCTTTGACGAACCAATCCAAAAGCGCAAAAATGGTTCGAACCGCTTAACCGCACCGACCAAATTTTTCATTCGGTTCACGTCCCTGATAATTATACTAAAATGTAATCTATATATATGAAAATGAAATGTTTTTCGTATGACCGCGATGCCTGACCAAACGCCTGAATCGATTTCAATTCTGTAAAAAGCACATTTTTGGACCTTCTATGTGGAANTTCAATTCTGTAAAAAGCACGTTTTTGGACCTTCTATGTGGAAGGGTCTTTTATTTAAAAAAATTTTAAATTTTTTGTTGTTGTTGCCGAAAAATGAAGAAAGCTGAGACGTCACCATTTCACAATTTCATAGAGTTTTCCGTATATTGAATGTCACTAAACTACTAAACGGCTGGACCGATTCCGTTCATATTTGGAACATATATCAGCACCTCGAAAAGAAATTGTCCTGCCAAAAATGTACTCGCTAGGTGGCGCTGGAGTCAGGATATTCCTAAAAATTGCATTTAATTGCCAATATGGCTCATATTTCGACTACAATTTAGCCAATTGAAAACAAATATTTTAACTTAAAACTTACACGATAGGTGGCCCTTTAGCCGAGATATCCCCAAAAATTATTTTAGGCTAAGAGAAGGACGGATCTACTATATATTTGTGAAAGTATGTATGTTGTATTTATGTATGTATGTGCCAGGTTGCAGTCTAAACAGAAGGACAGAATCGAACACAGTTTTGACAGAGTATTGCCATGGCACCTGGGCCTATAATAGGGTGAAAAAATTGGGATCCGATAAAATGGCGTGGCACCTCCCATACGCGTGAAATGTTAAATCAGCCATAACTTCCAGACCATACGTCACATGAACTTGAAACTTGGTATGCAGACATGTCAATGGTAGGGTCTCATAGGAGTGTATATATAAAGGAGTTTGCAAAAGGGGGCGTGGCACAACCCATAGGCCTGGAATTTTTTTTTCAGCTATAACTTCGGAACCATAGTCCCACGAACTTGAAATTAGATATGCGGACATATCAATGGTAGGTGCTTATAGGAGGGTATATATAAACGAGTTTGTAAAAAGGGGCGTGGCACATCCCATAGGCGTGGAATTTTTTATCAGCTATAACTTTGGAACCACAAGTCCCACGTACTTGGAATTAGGTATGCGGACATATCAATGGTAGGTGCTTATAGGAGGGTATATATGAAGGAGTTTGTAAAAAGAGGCGTGGCACATCCCATAGCCGTGGAATTTTTTATCAGCCATAACTTCGGAACCATAAGTCCCACGAAATTGAAATTTGGTTTGCAGACATATAAATGGTAGGTGCTTATACGAGTTTGCAAAAGGGGCACGGCACATCCCATAGGCGTGGAATATTTTATCAGCTTTAACTTCGGAACCATAAGTCCCACGAAATTGAAATTTGGTTTGCAGACATATAAATGGTAGGTGCTTATACGAGTTTGCAAAAGGGGCACGGCACATCCCATAGGCGTGGAATATTTTATCAGCTTTAACTTCGGAACCATAAGTCCCACGAACTTGAAATTAGGTATGCAGACATATCAATGGTGGGTGCTTATAGGAGGGTATATACAAACGAGTTTGTAAACAGGGGCGTGGCACATCCCATAGGCGTGGAATTTTTTATCAGCGATAACTTCGGAACCATAAGTCCCACGAACTTGAAATTAGGTATGCAGACATATCAATGGTGGGTGCTTATAGGAGGGTATATACAAACGAGTTTGTAAACAGGGGCGTGGCACATCCCATAGGCGTGGAATTGTTTATCAGCTATAACTTCGGAACCATAAGTCCCACGAACTTGAAATTAGGTATGCAGACATATCAATGGTGGGTGCTTATAGGAGGGTATATATAAAGGAGTTTGTAAAAGGGGGCGTGGCACATCCCATAGGCGTGGAATTTTTTATCAGCCATAACTGGAGAACTATAAGTCCCACGAAATTGAAATTTGGTTTGCAGACATATCAACGGAAGGTGCTTATACGAGGGTATATATAAACGAGTTTACAAAAGGCGCGTGGCACATCCCATAGGCGTGGAATTTTTTATCAGCTATAACTTCGGAACCATAACTCACATGAACCCGAAATTTGATATGCGGACATTTCAATGGTAGGTGCTTATACGAGGGTATATATAAACGAGTTTGTTAAAGAGGGCGTGGCACATCCCATAGGCGTGGAATATTTTATCAGCTATAACTTCGGAACCATAATTCCCATCAACTTGAAATTTGGTACGAAGGCATATCAATAGTAGGTGCTTATATGAGGGTATATTTAAATGAGATTGTAAAAGGGGCGTGGCACATCCTATGGGCGTATCAGCTATAACTTCGGAACCATAAGTCCCACGAGCTTGAAATTTGGTATGCAGACATATCAATGGTAGGTGTTTATAGGTGGGTATATATAAACGAGTTTGTGAAAGGGGCGTGGAATATGCCATATTCGTTGAAATTTTTATAAGCTATAGCTTCGGAACCATAACTCCCATGAACTTGAAATTTGGTATCAAGGCATATCAATTGTAGATGCTTATAAAAAGGTCTATAGAAATGAGTTTGTAAAAGGGGTGTGGCGCATCCCATAGGCGTGGATATTTTTATCATCTATAACTTCGGAGACATAAGTCCCTCGAACTTGAAATTTAATATGAAGACATATCAATGGTAGGTGCTTATAGTAAGGTGTATATGAATGAGTTTATAAAAGGGGGCGTGGCATATCCCGTAGGCGTGGAATTTTTAATCAGCCATAAATTGGGAACCATAGGTCACATGAACTTGAAATTTGGTATTCAGACATAGGATCTATGGAAGGTGTTCAGAGTAAAGTATATATAAATGAGTTTGTAAAAGGGGGATATACATATATGCATTCATATATTAGATAACTCGGATATTTAAAACTGTGTGTGTTTTTTTTAACCTTACTGTCTTTAGATTATTTTGAACTGGAAAGATTAAATCGTTTTTACTCCCGCGATGCTGTTAAACGAAAATATTTCATTCATTATGAATAAAACTGCTTCCGAATTAAGTATTCTACCAGAAAAGTGCAGCTATACTAAAACAGCTAAGCGAATGGCAGCTAAACGGAGTGTACTGTAGTAGACTAATTTTAATTCAGAAATTTGATCGTTACCTTAATCCACCGAATATTAATAATGGAACACGATTTGTAGTAAAAGTGATGATCAATATATAATTTAGTTAAAGCACGATAAAGCTAAAAGTATGGCTCATAAGGATGCCTTAATATAAAAAAGGGAAATAGTTTGCCTCCTTTAAATTATGCTGAACCGAATATTTGTATTACTGTTTTATATTTTTATTTGTTTACCCCGAACGACGTCGGGTGCTCTGCTAGTCTATATATACACTGAGTAGCAAAACCGGAACAGTAATACATAATGTGAATTTTCTTGCAATATATTCGCAATATATGAAGGCTTTTTTGTAATCTAGTTTCGGAATTCACATTTCCAATGTTTATTTCATCAGAAGGCTTGAAAACAATAATTAATACAAGCAGATAAAGAAGAAAATTGCAAAAAAACGTAGCAACTAGATTGTTCCAGTTTTGCACCCGACAGAAAATTTTACCATTTGCTTGACTTTTAATAAATTGGCCATAACCAATTTGAATATTTTAGCTTTTATGGTCATCTTGGGATACTTTCGTACAGGTTTTAGATGAAATCTGTTGAGAACGCGCACCGGTTTTCCTCAACGCCATGCCCAAGGTCTTGCATGTGATTGGGCGAATTTTCGCAATTGAACAGTGGCATTTTCAAACAATTCCATAAGTTTAATGTTGAATCAATTCTGGGCTTTACGCAGGTCACTCCATGATTATAAAAACCTGGGCTTTATACCTATTTGGCCCCAGTTTTGGAGGATATTTCTGATCATTGTCCTGTTAAAATTGAAAAAGCCTGCGAAAAATATCCTCTGAAATTGCCAAATTTTTTGAAAATGCTCATTTGTTGTCTCTTTTCTTTTTACCATCGATTTTACCACAGTTCTTACTTCCTAAGGAGTAACACGGCCCTACATCNGAAATCTGTTGAGAACGCGCACCGGTTTTCCTCAACGCCATGCCCAAGGTCTTGCATGTGATTGGGTGAATTTTCGCAATTGAACAGTGGCATTTTCAAACAATTCCATAAGTTTAATGTTGAATCAATTCTGGGCTTTACGCAGGTCACTCCATGATTATAAAAACCTGGGCTTTATACCTATTTGGCCCCAGTTTTGGAGGATATTTCTGATCATTGTCCTGTTAAAATTGAAAAAGCCTGCGAAAAATATCCTCTGAAATTGCCAAATTTTTTGAAAATGCTCATTTGTTGTCTCTTTTCTTTTTACCATCGATTTTACCACAGTTCTTACTTCCTAAGGAGTAACACGGCCCTACATCATTAAATGTACACATACAAACCTAATAGTTTAAATATTTTGGGACGTTAGGCGTATCCCTGATGCAGGTGCACAGCACTTGAACCAATATTCCGGCTTAAAATGTTTAATTTTATCCTCAGAGTTAAAAAATTTAGGGAAGTGCCCTAATTAATAGTAAACTTTGGTAGAATAATGTGGTCGTTTATGAAGAACTTATAAATTCCCGCTTCAAAATAATACCAATTCAATGTTTTTTCTTAGTAAAAATGCGTTTCTGACCAAAAATTTTTCTGGATGTCAAAGCAGGCTTTCTCCTCTTTATCTTTGTGCTGCAATAACTTGTTCCCATGTCTTACGTAATGTCCAGTCACTTGGTTTGTGGTGAAAAAGCAGTAATTTTTGATTTTGAATCAAAGCTTTTTGGTATTCAGAGACCCCCCAATATGCCTATCCTTGCAAATTGCAATTTTTTGTGGTCTCTTGATCTTGCAGACTGAGGTCCGC
>NW_016165874.1:13014-26044 GCF_001687245.7 Rhagoletis zephyria | reverse complement strand
TAATGCATGAAAATCCTAACCTCAAAAAAATCACCCGTTATGTACATGCACATACGTATCCATAAATTTTGACATGCATCAATTTGTGTATGAGAGTATGTAGATACTAGGCATCCCGGTGTATTTGAGGTCGTCCCGAAAATCACGGGATTTGCTTGCATTAATCCCGGGATACCAAAAAACATTTAAAAATCGAATTGGTAATAAGAATTTTTTAAAGAGTTTTAAAGTATGATTATTGTAAAATGCCGTCATGACTGCAATTGACAAAAAGCTTGAAACTGTACGGTTAAGTTGCAGCCTGCGCTTTTTTTGAAGAAGAAGATTTAAATGAATGTACTCATAGCGTCGCTAATGTAAACGAAACAGAGAGTTTTAAGAAAAAGTTACATATTTTCTTGAATCAATTTACTCTAATCGAAAAAGGTATAATTTATTCGACGTGCTGGTAAAAAAGTTCAAATATTTTGTAGTGGAGGAGATAGGGGTCATCAACTTCAAATGCCTTATGACTACCTTTTGACAGTTAAGCCTAAAATGGTTATGGCTGAAAGATACTTTTCGTCAGCAAGTTTTGCATAAAAAAAATGCCTGTCCTTTGATTGACTAAAAGCCTTTTACCAAAAAAATTAACCTAGTTTAAAAAATATAATACAAATGAACTGAAAGCAAAAAATAAAGTTTTCAAACTTAAGTATCAAATCAAGAATTATCAGATTATTATTTTTTTTGCTTTTCAGTTAATTTGTATTATATTTTTTTAAACTTGGTTGCCCAATAAATTCTCTAATTGCTGTCAACAAATCATAAGATTCGAATGAATTGTTGCTGAAATATTTCAAAAAGTAAGAAAGCACGCATAAAAATTTGCTTTCAAATAACTGGTAAAAAAAAAATATAATTATCGCTAAATCTTTGGTGTCAAAATTCTGGTGTGCAATTCAAAATGGTGTGTTCAAAATCGGTCAATGAAATATAAAAATTTGAAAAGTCAACTTTGGGTGGGCCCAGTTGAGAAAACTTGGCTCATGGTATGTTTAAATGCTTTCTGATATTGAATTTTTACTCATATTTATCAAAGGTATGACTCACTGTAAATCTCGGGATAAATCTCGGGATCCCGGGATTACTGAAAAAATATCCCGAATTCCCGGGATCACAATTTTCCTCATATTTTGGCAACCATAGTACATACATACATATTTCTATTGTCTAGTCGAGTTCATTCGAATGTTCAACCGCCCATCTAGTTATTCTTGTAACTTGCCATCTATCAGTCCATCATGCCTGGCAGCCATCGATCAGTTTGTTTATCTCAGCGTCTGTTTTCATTTTACGTTTTGCCTTTCACGCTTCAAAGACAAAAATATGTACTCAATGAAAATTTAATGGAAAATAATAGCAATAGAAAAGCAAAATCAAGCATTTATAAATTATTAAATGTTATCTTTGGAAAAATATACAAACATGCATACATATGTACATATATTTAAGCACATGCTACCTCAAGAAAACTTCGTCAGAAGTATATCATAGCAATTTTCTATTGTTTCTTTTATTACTTATATGCGTATGTGCCACATATAGTACATGTGTACGAATGTATGAATGTATGTAACTTTGCAAGAGTTCTACAGTAAATAAAATGCATTTCAAAGTTTTCGATAACGTTCCAAAAGTGAAAAGGAAAGCAAAAGTAGTCTTCGTACCCAAAATTTGCAAACAAAGCAATGCATATTACTCATACTTCTTTACATTCAAGGAGAGTTAGTTTAGTGAGTATTGGCGTTTCTTGTCTTAGGGGTAGTTTATGTCGACGCACACTGGGGCGCCCCATATAAGCGAGAGCTCAAAATTCTGAAATCATTTTCTTTTCATTAGACTCGCTTGAACTACTTTTTAGGAGTAAATTTTTGACGTCTTAACCCATTATTGATCATGCCTTAACCCATTGGTGACCCAGTTTTTTGTAATGTCTTATGTTATATTAATGGACGGCATGTAGACGTGGAAAGGCTGATACCTTTTTACACCAGACAATTTTAATTTTCTTTCCAGCATACTCGAAAGGACCAATTCACTTCCCCCAATGTTGTTCTAACATTTTTGTGCATTCCGTTTCCTCTCAATTTCTTCATTAAAGTAATCCAAACGCGCATAATATTCCTCTGCCGTAGATCCCTTTCGAAACCATAGATATTTTTTCTCTAATCTTAAACTCCTTTGAGACACTCTTTTCCAATTCCAATTCCAATTGAGCTTGTGAAATCATTCACTTCCACCAACCAACCATCTTGGCTTGTAGAGTTGAAAGAGGTGTATCCTTTAAAAAACTCTACGTTAATGTAAAGTTTAGACTTTTATTTTCTTTTGCTTCTTAATTAGCGCTGTAACCACAAAAGCGATTTTAATCGCGGCCAACAGAGTTCGCCAGTCGTTTCCCTTCTGTGCCAACTGACGCCAATTAGAAATACCAAATGAAACCAAGTCCTTCTATACACCATCCCGGGGCAGTTGGTCGCAGTATGGATGACCAGCAGCTAGATTCCTACCTTCGCTATCGCTAATTTGGTTCGCCAAAAATCTCATGCAGCATGGAGTTACATGACCCTCAAATTTCCAGGTTTGGCTGATTACATATTTTGTTTGTTACTTATCAATGTCGTATACTTTTAGGCCTCCCTCTTAATTATTTGGAGTAATTTGGCGAAGAAAGTTTCTCTAAATTAAACGCAGCGCTGCCTAAAAGTATAAAACATGCAATAGTAACAAATGTAATGTGTAATCAGCTGTATGAGGGGCATGTGCCTAGATATTGCATGTTGTTAGGCGCTCTTGCTATTCTCTTGAAAATTTTTGGCGATCAAAATTAGCGATAGCGGTTGTTGGAATCCGGCTGCTGGAAACAGGTAGTATCTGTGCCCTCGCACAGTGCCGCCTAAGTGGGTAGAAATCGGAAAACTCGTTGCCTTCAATGTGAACATGTTTGGTATTTTCGTAAAGGTAATTTATCCACTAAAAAGAATTAAACAAAAATTTTCCTATAAATTAAATTATATGCCGCCAAATTTTATGCTAAGAATTTTAATTAGAGCATAGCCATGCGTAAGCTCTTCGCGGAAACAAATGTAAAAAAAAAAATTCTTTGAAATAAAATCTTGGTTTGACGTTTTTTATTTCCATATAGAAAATAGAGAACTAAAAGAGTAACAATTTTAGCATAATATTAGAAACAGGTTGTATCTGCGGTATTCCAGGAAAACAATTTTTTCATCAAAATTTCCAAAAATGGTAAATTTTAATGTATATGTAAAAATATGTTATTTTTTATTATTTTTATTAAATAGTACAGGTTCTTAGCTTTCGCAAGGAAGAAATAAAAACCCGTTCATTTTGTGCACTTTTTGAAGTAAGGCGTTTTTTTAATGCATGAAATAATTTTTTCATTTTTTTATCAGTGCCATCAGATCTGCAGGATCTGAAAAGGGTTTATTTTTTTACTACCTGTAGAGTGTTGCCAACTGTTTAAAAAATCAAATTCCATTTGAATTAAAGGAATTAGGTAATTGAAGTAGATAGGTATCACCATATTGGAGTCAGACGAAAGAGGTTGAAGAAAGTTGCAGCTTGCAAATATTACGAAGAGAGTTGCCACCTGTTTGTGAAGTAAAATTTAGATAATTAAATTAAAATAAAATAATAATGGCTTCAAATCAGTGATTTGTTCTGATTACATTCTTTTTAAGTTACTGAACTATTAAGTTAAATCAGGGATGTTTTTACTCTTCACTTATTCTGATACCCATATTGATATACATATTTATGTTACCTTATTCCCTTAATTAAGGTGAATTTGATTTTTTAACATGTGGCACCCCTTTTACGTGTCGTACCCATATTGTAATAGCTAGTTCATTTAACTTACTAAATAATTTAATAAAAATTTTAACAGGTGGGAACCCTTTTCAAAAAAAATAAACTTTATTGCACATCTACAGGCCAAGCCCTGCCATTGACACCTCAATTTTGAAAATAGAACGAACTATAAATATGTATGTACATACCTGCCTAAATGCCACAAGAACCCAAATTTTCAACTTCAAACTGCATTTGCAGTGAAAGTATGAAATTACACAAAAAAAATTTAGCATCCTCAATTTTACTAAGAAGCGAATTTTCATTTAAATCAGTCCATAATTCTGATTTTTGCCCACATTTTATATGGAAGGGAAGCACTGTGCGTCGGTAAAAAGAAGGTCGGTTTTTCTATTCATGCAAAAAATAATAATCTCACACATCACTTAGAGCAAAAGTGAAAAAATTAAAAATTCAAATGAAATATTTGCGTTATGGAAATTGACAATAACGGTCAATGATACGCAACACATGAAAGAACATATATTCGCACCTGTGTTATACATATGCATACTCTTTTATTAGATTGTGTCTTTGGGTGTGAATCACCAGAATTAGAAAAATAGTAAACACAGCGTCAAATTAACGTAGAGCATAAAATTAGAATATTATGAAAAACACATGTCTCCATCCCTGAGAGAAATTCTGAAATTGCATACATATGTATGTAAAATGAAAAATTTAATTATAAGATTGTAGGTATTTTGTAAAAAAAAAAACTTTAGACCATGTTTCTTTCACCACACAAGCGGCACAAGCTGTATCTAAAAAATAATCGATTATTTTTAACGGTACTACTACCTTCAAAACAAACGACATATCCTAGCTTTAGGCCCTCATTCTAGATTAGTAAATTTGACCTATATTTCAAGAAGCTTTTAAAATGCGTCTGATTCAGTAATTACAAGCCCACGCGCCTCAAATAAAATAATGAGCTCTTTAAAAGAGTTACCAATAGGAATAGTAGTTGCGCTAACATCAAATAATAAAATTTTTTTCATAAAGGCAACCTTGAGAAATTCTTACAAATATATGCAACATTTATTTGCGTGGTATTAAAACTACAATGTGCGTCGTTAATGAGGATGAACGACTTGGATTCAGACAACCCTTGAAACCACACTCGTAGTTAGTAAGCCCATAGTATCTATAATAGCTCATTTTCTCCAAACCTTAACTGCAGTTTATGCCGATGGGAAAAGGAGATTACAACTCGAATGGGGTAATAGGTCATATTGAGTACAAGCAATCGAAAGCAAGAAAGCAAAATGCATGAAATATAATTTGCTGATCACCCTATGCTAATGTTCTTTGAATTTACCTGATCACTTAACAGCATTTAGGCTCTTGGTGCAAATGGACTGTAAGCCAAGTAGTTCACCGGAGCACACCCCTCTAAAGCCACCCACCCAGACCAACTCTCATTACAGACGAGGAGCTTCAACTGCATCGCGAGTGCGTAACTCTGGGGGAATTAGGCTAATGATATTGTGAGAGGTTAACAGTTTACTTATTCAGGCTCTACCCCAAGCTAACCAATACACATATGTCAGGCTTGTGTAGGCATCCCACACGACACCAACCACCTCCGGTCCGGTTAAGTACTTCGTATAAGGGGTATACCGTTAGTTGAATTAATCGACTCTCCGACTTAAGCAGGGCTTAGTACAGCAATAACAACAAAGGCAGGATCCACAGGCCCTAATGGAAGTGAAACAAGCCGCATTCGTAAAGGCACAATCGAAGTGGGATAGAAAGTTTGTTTGGAGCTAGTTGCCTGCCACAGTAGTAGATAGTGGAACTGTACAAAGCTCCGATCGATAAAATAGCTCATCTTGAAATTGTTGTAGCACAAGATAATAGACTCCGCAGTATTAAGTCTCGTTTTCCAAAAACGAATTTCTGAACTATGTACTATATTTCGGCAAGATCGGTTTAAGGATCTACATATGAAACACTAGTGACCTTAGCGGCATTTGTCGAAAGCAAAGCTATGTATATTTATTACGTTTCAGCGACTAAAATCATGCCGATATTTTATGTGAAATTAAGTTTGATCGCACCTTGTGGTTATCGCAGAAATAAAGAAAAAAAAACACATTTTTGAATCGATTCGAATAGATCGATCCCCCAAGATCGATTCAAATATGTTGTGAAATAAAGCTTATCACTCAATTTTTATAAAGAAACAGAAAACTTAAACTACAAACAATAATTGTAAGTAATTATAAAACATGCATTGTTCCTAACAATTTTAATATCCGGATTGATCTAAAGGCGACTAGATACTCTTAAGAAAAATAAAAATTATAAATCTGAGATAAGATTTTTTTAATTTAGACAACGATATGCTCATTCAACAGAAACTTCATAAATTCTTAGCCTTACTTAGGAAAATGGCTTAATTTTTTCGAATTTTTTTTTTATCACAAAAGAGAAATTTTATTTTTACTTCCATAAGTACATATGAGGCCATTAGGGTCAGTGGAGCCTATCTACAAAAAATAAAATTTAATAATATGACAAAGAAGGATCTATAAAAAATAAATGCGGTCTTTTACTAAAAAGTTCATTGCACCTACGTGATGCTACATATTATGGTAAGAAAAAAAACTAAAAGGGCGTGACTCGGGCTACTACCATTTTGATTCTGAGGTAATTGATGCTCATATTCTCCATACCACTTATACTGGAAATGATTTTTTTATATGGAAGAATACATATTTATGTGCATGAGCGTCAAGAAAAAAATCTCCAAAAATCAGTGGTAAGCCCCAGCATCCTTACAAAAATTTTTTATGAAAATTTGGACAACATTTGGAAATCCAATGTTTGGAGTTATTGTTGTA
Organism: Rhagoletis zephyria; assembly: GCF_001687245.7. Classification (NCBI taxonomy): domain Eukaryota; kingdom Metazoa; phylum Arthropoda; class Insecta; order Diptera; family Tephritidae; genus Rhagoletis; species Rhagoletis zephyria. The sequence goes on along the minus strand of NW_016165874.1, from coordinate 19,280 downwards.
ATATTTGTCATTTTAAAATTTTATAAAAATTCTCGGCCAAACCGTAGATGAATATGTATCAATAGGGTTGAGGAAAAATTATAAGGCGATTCTCGAATTTCGTGGATTGATTAAAGGATCGAATCGGAACTACAAAACGACAAAAAATCGAATCGGAAGGGCTCGATTAATCAATTTTCGATTTATTCGATCTAAAAACGGCATCTCTTTTCTGAACCAAAACTTGAACTTCAAGTCGGCACATCATCCTAAAGCAATATACATATATATTTACATATTTATACATGTTATGTAGGGCAAGAGGAAAGCACATAGAGAGCATGGGTACTGAATTTCCCAGAAAAAAAATATTTCCTTATATTCTAGGACACCCTGATTAACATACTCAAATATCTCGACAACAATCTTTTTCATGGTCTTCAATGACTTACAAGTAAATTTATAAATATTTATATGCGTATCAAGGAAAATCTTACCCATTTCTTGAATTGCATTTATGACATTCATGATTTTTATAATTTATTTATATATTTAGCACCAATGTATAGAAAAAAATTATCTTAAATTAAGGTGGATTATAATTTTTTTTTTGTTGTTTGCTCTATTTAATTAAAATTCTATTTCTTGCTGTTTTTTCCTTTGATATTTTTGAGGGTTTACGCCGGTCACATATGAATTAGCACCGCCTCCACACTTCGACGGTTGATCACGTCAACCGTGCACTTTTAAAGTAGTATGTAAGTGTGTTTGTTGTAATTATAGAGACACTTTAGTATTGGAGCAGTTTCTCCGCACAAAAATAGTTTATTTAGCAAATCGAAATTATCACTCGCGGCTGCAAGCAAATGCAGGAAAGTCTTAACGTGTGTTCGTATGTATGGATATAATTATTGCCAATATGGACATTGAAATTTTGTCGTGAATGAATGTTTCACCAACATCCTCAAATTAATACGGTTCACAAAATCACTTTATGTAAAGCACAAAACCGCAGAAAACGAATCAGGCGAGCGCTACAAATCCAGTTAGACCGAACGGCGATACCGTTGAATACCAACTAAATGCTGCAATGGTCAAAATATCGAGCATTTTCGAGAAATAAAGAGTTTTTGACACACTTTTTTTTTACTTTTTATTAACATGCTTGTTTATGCTCCGAAGGCGTTGTTAACTCTTCACTTTTAAATTGGTGTTCATTGTAAAAAAAAACACACAAAAAAAAATTACTTGCGTTCTGTTTTTCCTCGATTTTGTAGCAAATTTTAACTAAAAGAAATAATAAACAAAGTCGGGCAATCTATAAAATCACTAACAATATCCGCCTAAAAAATCAGCAACAAAAACAACAAAATGCATTTACTTGTAGAAAGCAATAAAAGATATCAAAAGAATCGAAGGTGTAAACAAGCAGCGAACAAATCCATAAAAATTCAAAAAAAAGTACAAATTTAAAGTAATTAAAGGTGGCAGAAATGCGGCCAAATAACAACAAAGGAAAATTATCGATAAATTAAATTGTAATTTATAAGCTAGTCGCAATTTAATTTGAAATCCAAAATGTTAGTTCCTAACATCCGTTGCTACATAATTTAGATGCACATAAAAGGCATGAAATTATTAATAAACACTTAGTGCATGCGTAAACGTTTGTTATTAAAAAAAAAAAACTGACAAAAATAATAAAGAAAATCAAAAAAAAAAATTATGGATCTGACATTTGTCCATCAACAAGTGCACTTGATATTTTTTTTGAGTGACAAGCGGTGGCACAAAATTCAATGGCGCATTGCAAAATGTACAAATATGCAATTTTTTTCACAAATCCGCGTCCCAACAATTACGCGTGACAGCTGACATGCGAGCAAAACAAATAAATACTTTATAAAGCACAAATAATTCACTTTCTCAAAATTTGCGACCACTTGTTATTGTGGCGCACAAAAGTAATATTTCTTTTTGTTTATTTATTTCACTTTGTTGCCACTTTTTATTGTTATATTTTTATATATGTAAGCACTTAATAGTCGCACGTTTCGCATAAGAACGCGCCCGTAAACAACATACTTGCTTCGCGAGCAACCACCTACAAATGGAGAAAGCAAAACATTTTAATATTTTCCAACAGAAAAATCAACAGTTTGAAGATCTGTGTAGTCGGTTTTCCAAAATTAACCCTTAACTACAGTGCCTAAAAAAAAAAAAAGTCGCATAACTACTGATGTTGGTCTGTAAGACCACACAAATTTTATTGTTGAGTAACAAGTATTTATGTGGATCATTTCATCAAAAACTTTTTTGTGAAATGATTACTCTTTTCACTTTACAAAAATATAAAATTTTTTTTTTATTTAACCAAATTTAATTTAAATTTTATTGTCAATAACTTCACACCATACATATGTTAAGAAAAAAAAACAAATATCAAAAAATTTATTTATATATTTAAGACGAAAAATACTGTTTTAAAATAAAAATTTTTCAATTTTACAATAAAAAAATTTAGCAACTTTCACAAGTAGGGAGTATTTTTTGTGAAAAACATTTTTTTGGTTTTTTCTGTGCAAATGGTGTAAAATCAGAAAAAAAAATTAAAACTTTACAAAAAATTTTTTTTTTTTAAGTTACAGCAGTTATTACAAATATTAGTACCAAATTGCCTGACAGATAAGGTTTGATTGGTAGGCGAAATTAAAATGCAATCGAAAAATAGTTACGTCAATACTGTTGTTAGTCTCACAGACCACGCGCAAGTAATTAAAACGCGTTTACTACCGCACTTCTCACCGCACACCGGAATTAACTCATTGCTGACTCGGTAAAATCTATTCGTAACATGAAATTTATTGGCGCGTAAACGAAATCTTTATTTTAGTCTGAAGATTTTGTCGTGGTCTGAGAGACCAGCAACAGTACTTAAGAGTTAAGTTTGCCTTATTAAGCACCGACGTATAGTACATGAATATATGTATATTATTTGGATACACATTCTCTGTTTTGAAAAAAAATCAAGGGAGATTAATTGGTAGCAATAATTCAATTTCTCTTTCAATGATTAAGATTAAGAGAAATGCTATCGATCTGCAAAACTGTGATGCTGCGATCACGATGACTGTGTGAGATGAACTACTAGATTAAGAGTGCATAAATAATGTTGGAAAATATTTAGAGTAAATCTAGTTTCTCTTTTATTTAATAAGCTGTAGAATTAACAATGCGCTTTTACAAATGAACGTTTAAAGAAGAGTGAGCACAGACCCGAAAACAAAAACAAATAGTAATGTTTATTTGGCGAACTTTACCTCCAATTTGTGATGTGCGTCTTGAGATAATCACACAAACGAGGGGCCTGCAATTGTACGCTGCCTCCGAACGGCAAATGGGTTTTTATGAAAAAATCTTGCAAGCAGGAAATATACTCGGAAAGTGGACGTTCTTGCACAAATCTTCAATAAGGGAAAGGCTTAGAAAAGTGTGCTGCCAAAAATAAATTTGAGGAGGGTTGCCCCCTGTTTCAAAAATTGTATTGAACTAAATTCATAAAATAAATAAAATATTACAAGACTGGTATCAAACAACACAAAAACACACTTAAGGCGCAGTGAAGCTCGCCGGGTATTTGCTAGTAAAGAAATAAAAATCATAAAATGTTTTTCCTTTTTATTTATTTGCTATTTTCATTCAACAGGGTAAAAAGAGCGAAGCCCTTCCTGGGTGAAGGAGTTCATGTGATAAGGTTCTTCCAGCCGATGGTTGACTGCAGGCAATGAAAGGAGTACTTAATGTGACGAAGCGTCAATTTTCCGTGCTGACAAGTAGAGTATACAGGAAAAATTCTTGCGATATGACTTAACATCAACTGCAGATGGAGGACGATGAGTTGGAATTATCTTAAGACTTTCTTCTCAGCCACCTTGATTTCACGGTTTGGTTCGGTCCGGAATAGTTCACTTTGCTCTGACACAAAAGGGCCACATCTTGCGCTGTGATCAACTGTTTCCCCTCGCATCTCCCTCTATCTCTCATATTAGGCTTATAAGGGGGTAGCTGAGTTGAGGTGCGCCTATAAGCCATTAATCCCCAACATCTCTTAACCAACTCCCCTTATAAGGGTAATACTTACTGTGACGGTTATCTTAGTTAACTTCTTTGGAAATACACATTCTTATCTGCCTTAGAAAGTAAAGGTTTTGAAGATCCTCCAACTATTCAAAGGACCTTGCATAGAAGACTTTATCGATAAGAGCTCTGCACATTTCCCACAGGTATGTTAAGTAAAAATGCTTCCAAAATGTTAGTTAACAGCACGTTTTAAAATACTGTTAAAAATAGCTGTACATACAAAATTAGAAAAGGCAAATCGCTGTGAATTTTTTGTTTTGTTTTTTCTCAGTTTTTTGTTTTAATTTTCGAGCAGCTGGTATGTTAATGGCTGTGACCGGCAATTCCTCGAAACAATACAAAAATTTGTATGCGTTTTTTTCAAATTGTGTTAACTCGAGAATTGCCATTTTTCAGGAAATACAAAGAGCGAGTTAAACTCGTGAATCACACATCCAAGACTATTTTTACTTTTTTTAATTTTGCAGAAAAATATTGCTTCAGCTTTTCCAATTTAACAAATCTATATAGAAAATTTTAATATTTTTAGTACATGAAATTAAAAAGAGGAATTTTTTAGTTAGTACACTTTTCAAAGAAACTGCATAGTGCGATTATAAAAAAATCTAAAAAATAATATCTTCGAAGCTCCACAAATAAAAGTGAAGAATAATTATCTAATTAAAAAATTTAAAGTAAGAAATAATGGCAAAAGCATAAAAATATAATTAAATAGAGCTAAAGTTAGTTTTTTTATTAAGTAGTAGCAAAGTTAAAAATATGATAATTTCCTACTCCCCAAAGAATATCACTCCAGCAGTATTCAAAATCCCTTTGGTGAATTTTGATGCTGTTGCAACAACAACAACAATAACAACATATGTCAAATTATCTTCTTACGTGATACCATCACGCGCGTTCATTCATTTCCGCGCCTTTAATTAGATTTCTGTTCTTTTGCATTATATCATTCTTCCGCCAAGCGTGCGCTACGTACATATGCAAGTGTGTATGAAAAATTTCGTGAATTTTTGAAAAATTGCCGGCCACAAGCTTGTTTATTGTGCTTATGGAAAAGTGTATTTGCTCAATTAATATTTTGATTTATGCGCTCACAAGCGTGCATACTCTTGTACGTTTATGTTTATACATATGTAATTGTATGCATACATATAATATAGTAAATTTCCCGCAAAATTATTATAAATTTCCTAAAATTAATGTTTTCTATTTTGCTACAAACATCCGAAAGCGTTGAAATCTTTCAACTAAAACAATCACAAGCCCGCCACTTTTGTTTATACAAATCGGCACCATAGCTAAATATAGACCGATAAATGCCGTGCACGCCACCTTGCTGCAGCTATTTAATAGGGCAACAAACTCAATGCGCGCTATGGAGTTGTAAATTTGAAAATAGAATTTATCACTTTCTAATTAGTTCAATGAGCTGTTCTTATTTGCTTTGTTTACGTGGTACTGTATTTGTTCTTGGTTTCGTTGTTTTACATGCCACATTTCTTTGTTGCTCCTAGTATAAGTAAGCATTTAAATGGCTTAGGTATTTCAAAGTAGATTACTGTGTAGACTTAAGTCCAACATATAAGTATACATATGTATGTGCGAGTATATCTTAATGCACTGACAATAGATTACCACTAAATGCATCTCTTTGCTTGCATTAAGAACATAAATAAGACCGACAATTTCGAAGCTTAGTAAAATATGAGAGTAGTTAGTATTTCTGTTTCTTGCTTTGGTTGATTGGTTGCAATGCTTCTCGAGTTGCCATCCAAATTCCCACTAGCGTATGGTAGCACTATTTCCTTGCCGCGCCTACCAGTCAAACATTTCAATTTGCACACGTCTTAATTATGGCACTAGATGACTTCGTTAGTTAATTCGATATATATTTTCTTCCCGAAGGCCTCATGATTAAAAAAACTTAAACTTGTGCATTCGCAAGGAAATTAAATACTCGTTCCCCGCTGTCATCCAAGCAGCAGCTGTGGCATATTAGGGGTATTCTCTGAGTCTTGCAAAGCCCTTGCATGGTGCACAGATTGCACGGATTGCACGGTAAAAACCGGTTTTCGTATGGGACAGCTTTGCAAACCGTGCAATCCGTGCACCGTGCAAGGGCTTTGCAAGACTCAGACAATACCCCT
>NW_016165874.1:0-12499 GCF_001687245.7 Rhagoletis zephyria | reverse complement strand
ATTTTATTGCAAGCAGGTTGCGCTGATGAAAAGTTACCAAGGGAGAACTCTCAGACATATAAACATTAGACTGCATCCCTCCCCATAGAAAAAAAAATCTGAGCTATTTTTGCATTGGAATTATAAAATCTATTATATTTTAAGACGTCCATCAAAAGATTTCGGAAAAATATTAAGACTTAAGTGAGCTGGACCGATTTGAAAATGCCTCTAAAAATGGAATTTTATATGAATAAAAATAGTTTCTTAAAGATTTTTTTTGGAAAAATCCACTCAAATGACAAAACGGGTTAAGCTTAAAAAATTTGCACAAAGATATTTGCATAGATGCAGTCTAATATACATACATAATTAGCCTATCCAATATCTTAAGTACTAAGGAGGTAAAATTAAGGAATCTTCCTTACAAATTTTTGATTTAGGCTGATGTAGGCAAATTAGAAATTAAGTACATATCATCCGTTTGCCAAAAGAATGTCATAGTAAAAATAATGAAACTTGCTTAAATGGCTTCCCGATTATTTCAATATTGATTAATTTTAGGTGGTAGGCAGAAAATGTATGCCTGTGCAACAATACGCTTATTACACTTTACTTAGCAGCCGCAAGAATTATGTATCATTACATTTTTACCAAAGCTAAACCAGAGCAAGGTCTGAAGTTTGCTATATCTCCTGTACCTTCTAAGTATACCGAGCATACTTATTATAATACATACATACATACATATAAATACATATTTGCTTTATTGCCGTTTTATTTAAGATTTTTTTTATAATTTCTATTCAATAGGAAAAAATTAATTTTTACAAGGTTATTATTTTTTCAATTTTGCATGCTTGCCGTTAATATTTCAGAATTTTCCACAAGTAAAGACACATTTTTTTGCAATTGGTAGACATTTACTAAACGAGCTATTTTATGATGCCATTTAAATTTAATTTGTCAACAAGTTGAAATTTTTTTGCATTTTTTGCAATAATTATTTACGAATATATTCCTTCCCGCTGTATTTTTGGACTTTTTCGAATATGCATGTTGACCGTATGCATATGTGCATATGTAAATATAATAATATAAAGCATTTGCTTGGAACATGGCCAAGTCTCCACATAATAAAACCTCCATATTTTCGTTTTATATACTTGTAAGTATTTTTTTACCCAATGCACATGATGAATTGTTAATTCATAATAAAAGTTCGTAGGTTTGTGTATGTACTTGGAAGACAACATCACTCACATATTCTCCACGGGACCTATTTTAAAGCGCTTATCATTTTGAGGTAATTTTCGATAATTTTTTCATACAATTTGAACAAAGAATCGGTCTGGCTTACACGGTACAAAAATTGTTAATTTTTGGGTATGCAATGTCCCTCTAAGCCGAGCATGAAATGGACCCCATAAGTTAGAAGGATAACCCTGCTCATCATTGCAAACGATTCACAATTTGGGTAGATTATTTAGATAATTTGAGTGCACTGTTCGCCAGCTAAACTTTCTATATTGTCAAATAGCACAAATCAACTAATACCATTAGACATTTTAGTGACATTTGACTATGGCAAATGGTATAACCGAAATGGACAATCCATTGTATTAATCATTATAATCATTTCGACGGTTCGTCACTTCCTTGTAAAACTATTGCAGAAAATTAATGATTTCTCTACAACACACTGGACGCCGTCGTTTTTATAATCCTTTTTTAAGTCAGCTTTACACCAGCAGGAGAGTTATACAAAGATCGAACTGAACAGTAGTCGGACGGGTAAAATTCCACTATACAAATTTAGAGGCGTTTTCTCGTCTGCCTAAACGCATCATATAAGAAACATTTGATAAAGTAGTCGGTACGCTAGTACTGTTATTCCAAGACGAAAATGTGTTTAACACTGATCATGATGTATTTAATTGACCTAGTACAGGTCGTAGGGCTGGTCGAGTAATTCATAAAATTTTTCTAACACCCTCAAAGTCTCAACTTGTCCTTGAAAACCCATTTTTGCATGACCTCCGGCACTAAACAAGTTTCAGCTCGATTAGGTTTTGCCCAATTTTATGTTTTTATATATCCTTGGAAGGAAGGTTATTTATACTACTTAAGCTATAATAAGTTTTGTGAACAGATTGTACCTAAATATGTAGAAATTTTTTGGAATATATCTGAAATTTACACCAATTTTTATTATCTACAACATTTTATTCAAAAATTTCAAAAGCAAATAGTATCTTTTAGTTATTGCTTCAAAACAATGTTTAATTCTGAGTAAAACTAAGTACCATTTATAAAAATCAGTAGACGATTTCGGAAGATATGAATTTCTAAAAATTTCTTCCAAAATTACTTCCATGTAATTTCACAGAAAATTTGAATCAGTTGAATTGGATTCTATAAAAGATGGCATAACTTCATACTGTTTTATTGATTTTAAAGAATGGGACTTGTCGGCCAGCTCTACGACCTGTGCAAGGTCACTTAAAAAGTTCGTGCAGTTTTTATTCAAAATTATATATAATATATATAATTATATTCAAATATTTGTTACCGCATCGATTTTAGATCGTCAGGAGAATTAAAAATAAAATCTCGGGAAACTTTTCTAGATTAACAATTCTTGCTTAAATGACATTTTTTACGTTTTATTAATATTTTTTTGTATCAATAATATCAACTTCTTAAAATATAATAGAATCTTGAGCTTATCACCTTATCGCGCAGAAGAGTTCACATTTTTAAAGTTAGCATAAAGATATGGCCTGGCAAAACCATGACCGTATATCACCTTTGAGAACCCCCGTTCTATGTAATACGATAACGCACTTCTAGTATCTTAAAACTTGTTGGAGATAGCTGCTGATATGCTTAAAACAAATTATTTTACCAAATAGCATAGACAGAGTTTTCGGAGTTTTTTATCTATTTTTTTTTTTCATTTTTAAAGAAAAAATTTTTGAAATGTTTATTTAAGGATCAGCATCTGAAATATACTTACCAAAAAATCGAACATTATTTTACCAATACCTGAAACAGTCAATAAGTGGTTGAGTAGATAAGTAGCTGAAGGTCAAGCACTTGATCGTAAAAACCAGCAGACGTACATACATAAGTATTTCTTAAAATAGAAATTTCGGTAGCTATAAACTCTTCTAACATTCATATACTTGAACTGTATGTTTTTTGGAAGTCAATTAGTTCAAGTTCAAAGAGATTTTCATTTTTATTTTTGTATTAAATTTATAAAATGTGTATACATACATATTTATAACGTCATACATATATGAACAAATGCAGAATTGCAATTACAAACACAGAAAAATGTTTTCGAATTTGAAAAAGTTCATTTCTAATGCACATATATATGTATATACATATGTTCATGTTCGTATGTAAATATATTTATACTAATGTGCATTTACTTATCAGCTTTTAATTATTCACTTATAAATGTATGTAAATAGCGCCATATTTACTGCATATTTATTTATTTTCCTGTTGATATGTTGTATCATAGTGAATATTTAATGATTATTAAAAGTAATAATCTGCTGCTGAATTCATTGCAGCTGGCGCGTTTTTAATTTTAATTATTTATAGCCACACGGTGTAAATATTTTTGGATATGCATCTGAATTGCAGTACGTAAAGGGGAAATTATTATTTCACAGGTCTTTAAATTTGTTGTTGCTCTTGAGAATTAATTGTTTCGTGTCCCTTGGAGGACCTATGGCAACTTTATATTATAAATCCGCCAGAGATTAGTGTCAACCGGGCTTTGAGCAAATGGTCCTAAGGGTCAGTTTCTCAATGTCTGGTTAACACTAACTGCAGGTTAAACGTCGTTATCGATGTGGTCGACTCCATAACATATAATAGAGAGTCAATAACGTCGATGACGATGTTTAACCTGTAGTTAGTGCTAACCAGACATTGCAAAACGGGCCCTAAATACTAGAAGCTCCGGTTAAATACAACGACTGTTTTATCGATCACATTTTATATGCATGATGTCAAATACTTCGATAATGATGTTTAACCAGACATTGAACAAACGGCCCTTAATGTGTAAAGGTTAATGGTGCTTACGATATTTTTCTTGGACATGCTGGAAGGCAAGGAGATCAAAGTGCTTTAATTGTTTGGTGCATCTACTAGATTTTCCCTAAGTTAGTGTCGTTAATGAGGGGTTAAAATTAGGGCTAATAGAGGAACATTTAGTTTAGTAGGGTAAGATTCAAAAAGGGGACGCCTGAGGAACAACGTATTTTGAGAAAAAAGTTTTAAATAAAAAATGTGTACACTTACTACACTTGTGGTCAGCTAATTTAGTTAAGTGGCATTTTTGACCAGTCTTGGCTATTTTTATTTTCTTAATTAAAAATTTATTTTTTTTTTACAAAAGCCTAATGGCACAAATATTTTTCTTTATCCCAATCACGAAAAACGATTTGTTTAAAATTTTGAATAGAAATGCGCTGCATTGTACCACTCATGTGGCTAAAAAAAAAATCGTCGTCCGATTTGTTTTTTTTTTTGTACCAATAGCCCAATATAAAAAATTTTAAAATCTGTACAAATGTACCAATCGCGTGACACTGTCTTGAAGCATGATTATAAAATTTTTATTTAGAATTTTTAGAAATAATTTAGGTATGCAGTTTTATAGCACATTAAATTTGAGTAGGATAAAGCGTGACTTTCAAGACGCTAGAAATCGCATTGATTTTTAATCATTTTTTTTTTGGCTGAATAAACTTTCAAGTCAAAGTTCCCAAAATCTTAACGAAATCTTTACGAGTATCTCATTGCTGTAACGACTTTTTTACAAATAAATATTCAACGAAAATTATATGAAGTGGTTGACACGAACTCGTAAAGAAATTTCGGTACGAAAAATAAAAAAAATAATGCAAGAAATTCTTCACATAGCAGCTTTATTTTCATTGCTTTACCGATTTTCTTCCGAAATTTCGTAAAAGAATGGAAGTGTGCGCAGTTTATTTCATTTTAGAAAATTCGGCAAAAAATCGGATGAGATCTGTACGAATTCTTTAAAATTTCTCTACAGTTCAGAAAACTCTGAAGAAATGGTTTGTTAAGATATTATTCAAAAAGTAAGCCAATCAAATACCAGCCAGCTGTTCAACATAAACGCAGTTTACGTTATGTAATCTAAGTTTAAACTGAAAAATAAATTTCACGTCGATTTGTTTTTTTTTTTTTAAATTTTTTTTGCTGATATACAAAGAATATTCGAAATATTTGTATGTATGGCAGAAAATAATAACACCATCCGCAAAAAAATTTATCAAAAATTCACGCGAATTCGTAGCCGATTAAAACTTGCACTTGAATTTATAAGCCGCGTAGATACATAGAATTTTTCTAATAAATTTTAATAAAATGTTTGTTGTTGTATTAAAAAATTTTTCAATTTGTTTAATTTTTCTAAAAAGTTTTAAATTTGTACTTATATTTTTTTTAGATAATGAGTATTTTGATAAAAAAAAAATTAATAAAATTTCATTAAACAAAAAAAAAAATAGCCAAAACTGGTCGAGTCTCTATTATTTTTCAGAATACTATATTTACAAATGTAGAATTCGAAATTATGGTCTAAACAAACACGCGGAAAATGTCTCAAGGTAACTTTTTGTGAAGGCGAGTTAAATTTTAATCTACACTTAATAAGACACCTCCCAACCCGCTCCGGCGAACGTAGTCGCGGGATAAGTCTTTATGTATATAAAATTCGTAATTCTTCTCCTCCTAAACGGTTTGACCCATTCTGAAGAAACCTGTTCTATTTAATTATTATTTAGTACGTTATCGGCTGAAGACAGATTCAGTAGTTGGCGCTGAAGTCGATTTTTAAAAGGCCGAACACCATTGCTCTCAACCAGCTGGTTACACAAAAACAATTCAGCGCGCTGGCTGGGAATTTCAATTATTTCTGTTTTATTTTATTAAGGAGTTAAAGGGCATTAAGGTTTTGAGTTTCTCAAAGTTGGTTTATTTTAATTTTTACATTCGGAAATAGCTAATAGGCTGCAGATCATGCTTGCAGTGAGCTGGATGGATTCCAGCACCCTCACAGTACCGTTACCCATGAGTTATATTTGTGTAACAGGAGTCTAATCTTATATGTTTAAGAAGATTATTCATTATTTATTATTCAATATTTTTTATCAATACATATAGTAAAGTTCTTACTCTGATTTTAAATATGTTTACTATTACACCATGCGACAAAAAACAAAAAATTTTAAAACACATAAAACAAGTAAGAGCAGCGCTGTCTTCGGCTATGCCGAAGGCTTCATACCTTTCATGAACATCTGCAAATTTTACTTTGACAGACTACTGCTTTTGAATACATCTGCATACATCGATAGAGGAGTTACATACCTATATAAAAAGTCGCATCTGAACAATCAGAGGTATGGAAGATATACTTTATATGGCACCAATCTAAGTGATTTTCACTGCTATGTGATCGGTATGTAAACCGGTAACACAATTTATTGGGTTTAGTTTCCTACATAAAGGAGATATATCGCAAAAACTGGTATCTGAACAATCAGTGCTATAGGAGATAAAGCTTATACAGCATAGATTTTGACGATTTTCTCAGTAGACTTTGTATTATTATTTATAAAATATCTTACGAAATTTATCGGTTTTAGCTGTACAAATAAAGGAGTTTTACAGTAAAATCCCATATCTGAACAATCAGATGTATGGAAGATACAAATATATTATAGTCACCCGATCCTTGTTATTTTCACTGTAAGTATTTATTTATTTATTTATTTATTTATTAATAATGAGTGAAAATGGTGCGAAATTATATGTTCCTAGCTGCATAAATGGAGGAGTTATGATAAAAGACCTCATATCTGAACAATCAGTTGTATGGGGGCTACAGGTTATAGTGACCAGATCTTTGTTATTTCCACTGCCGACAATCTATTACAAGTCTCATCAGCTTGCGATTAAAAACAAGCAATTTTTAAGCAAAAAAAAAAATAAAACAGACTTCAGTTCTCGAATAAAACTTTACCGTTAATTTCTTCATGATCCTATGAGCGGATCTAAATCAAACTTTGAAAAATAATTTTAGAAATCGGTTAACGTAGTTCAAAGTTATGCGGTAACATAAATATAAAAAATATTCTGACGAATTTGAAGTCGATTAAAAAAATTTTATCAAAGGGGCCGAAAAATTAAACACATTTTTTAGGTAAGTTTCCGACGATGCCCGATTGGAAATTCTTGTCTTCGCCATTTTATGGTTGAAAGATCTTTTTTTAATTATTCTTAATTACTTCTGGTATGTAAATAAGTACTTAATATACATCAAATAAAAGTTTGTCTTGCTATAAATTTCATATCTGCGTCGGAAAAAAAATGTATTTTTTAACCAATTTTTTCGACCGTCACAATGGCGTAATGCCTTAATAAACATCTCCAATTTCGAATGCGAATTTCGAATTACGAATTACGAATTTCACTAATTTAAATAATAATTTCAAATTCATGTTCACTTACCAACAATTTCCTTTTGGTTTTTTATTGACACACTCTCTATTAAGCAGCGACAAATGCTTGTTCAATTGAAAATTCACACAGCTCCTCTATCTGCATATACATATGTATGTATATGTATGTACATGTTACAATAGTATGTTTACTTATGTATAGTTTAGCACAGACGAATGTGTGTATGTATGTAAAGACACCACCGCAACGCACTTATTGCAGACTGCAGAAAGACAGAAAAATGCCAAGCACTTAGTTAATTGATTTTAAAATGAAACAACAACAAGAACAAATATAAATTGCAGCTTATTGTGCGAACCAATGCATAACAAATGTTTGTAAATATTTTATATGCATGGCCGGTATAAATGAGTATCAGGCGCGAAACGAATTTGATGTATGACCAAATTTAGATTAATGATTAATAACACCGAAAAAAAAAACGAAATTAAGTAGTCATGTACCGAGAAAAATTTGCAAAGACACCAACTCAATTCGATATAAAATATTCATAGTTTTTGGAAATTTATTTTTCACTTTTTTTTAGCACCGAAATTCACTTATTCGCTTAGGCAATTTCTCAATTTTTATTAAGAGGAACACATTTTCATATATTATTTTAAATTTTGCCGAAAAATCGCACGACAGCACGCCGTTTGCCGCCCAAGTTGACGATTTATCCGTTTTGAATAAACTGAAATGTGGAGAACTGAAAATATTGCCGCAAGACCGCAGCGACAAGCGACCGTAACGCAAGCGGCGACAACAACACAGCCGACACAAACAACAAGCATAACCAAAAAAACAAAAAAAAAAATAGAATTGCAACCAAAAAAGTCGCGTAAATGTGGAAAATGGAAGCAGCAGCCAAGCGAATGCGAATGTAAGGGAAGGCCTTGGAATAACAAAAAATCGTAGCTACAACGCTTGTAAATTTCTAATCACTTCGCTGCATTCATACGCCACGTTGTACCGGCACAACGATTTTTATTTTATTTTTTTCAATTAAATATTTTTTATTTATAATTTCTCTAAACTTCTATAAACTGGTTGTATAAGTAGCACATGCAAAAATCATATTTAAAAAAAAAAGTGTACATTCCACTCGCTGCTAAATTGTTATTGTTTTTGTTTTTTAACTGAGAAATATTTGTTTTTCGTCGTTCCGCGTCGCGCGTTTTTTTCTCCGCCTGAATTTAATCACCGCGCTTTATTCCGTTTGTGGTTGTGGCTGCGCCGTGCACGTTAAGACTAACAAGAATGGCCCCAAAGAAAACATAAATTGTACGTACACATGAATGCCGGACGTCATCGTTATACTGTACATATGTACGTATGTATGTATGTATGTACATTGTGTATACATATTTATATAGCTTATGCCTGTCAGTTACTGCTGCGACGCCACTCAGTGCAAGAAAAATAAACACTTGTCTGCAACGCGGAAAATGCACACACACACATACACCGAGACATACTTTTGCAGCTGGAAAAGTGCTACTACATAGAGCGGTTTTTGAGTACGAATGTGAAAACAGATCGATATACATACATATATATGCACATGCATACATAGCAGATCAGTTAACGAGCCATTGAGAGAATACCGCATGCATACTCATATATTTATTAATGAATTAAAATATTCATTGGCAAAGTACTCATTTCGCGTTTTGAAGAAGAGTCACATATTTGAGTATAATATTTATTTACATATGTATTTATTCGCATTTCATGCATACCATTGTGCATTGGTTTTCGAATTGAGTGCGCAAAATTGTTAGTTTTCGCTGATGATTTTAATTTCGAGTGTTTTTATATATGTTAATAAGAGGCGACGGAGAAAATTTGCAACCAAACAGAAACAAAGCAATAGAATTATTCCTCTTCTATTTATGTTGGCATTCTAACCGTCTCAGAAATTCTGGCCAAGTCCAATAGGGCACGCAATTCTAAACATTTTAGAAACTATAACAGTCAACAGTAACGTGATAACAGACCCATTCGCTTCGCTTCTTTATCCAACCTCGAAAAGGTACACAGGCTTCACACACCTTTTCGTGTTGTCGAAAGCGGCTTTGAAATCGAAAAATATGTACATACTACATACATATATGATCAGTGTCTATCCTATTCTGGTGGGTATTTTCCACTATTTGGCATATGTTGGAAACCTATTCTATGGTGTATTAACTAGGTCTAAAGCCACACTTATAAGTCTTATTCAGTTCGTTGACGGTAGCGTCAGTCTTTCCCACTATCTTGTTGTTGTCTTGTTGCAGAGCGCCCTTAAATTCCATGAACCCTATCAACTCCTCGCCGCCATTCTTGAACAGCTCACCTGGCGCGCAGTCAGTCCCGGCGAAGTCGTTCAGCCTATGTCCGTTATCGGTGTTTCTTCGTGAAGTCTAAATTCTCCGATGGTGAGACTAAAGACCTCTTCTTTGCCCACCCTGTAATTGAGTTCGCCATGCATAAATTTTACATCGTCATTGGGGCAGCGCTCATAAGTGTGTTCTAAGCGTACATGGAAGAGTTCTTTAGTCGCTTGTACTAGGCGACAGAGTCTATATTCAGCCACAAATCTTTAACCTTACAGCGATATACAGTGATTAAAAAAATTACCGCGTGTTAATTTTCTTTAAATATATTGTTTTTCGAGCTAAATTTATTTTTTTGTTATTTTTCTATAAAAATGCCGTCCATGCTTTAACCTTAAACATATAAATCACAGTTTTAAACTTTATCAAAAATTTAGAAATATTCCAAAAAATTTCATAAAATTATTAACTTTTTGATCCGAATTAAAGATATTTGAAATTTTTTTTTTCGGAGACTGCCTTTGCGGTTACGATTGAGATATTCATTGACTGGGCTACCTAGCTGACCAACACTTTCAATTTAGAAATTTCCGCTTGAAAGATGCTAGCCAAGTGAAGTAGTCCGTTTTGGACTCGTAAATATACATTTCATCAGAATATCCTTACCCATACTCCAATCAGAAAACGCCAGCTGGCTTTTTGAATATTTTTCCAATTTTTTTTTTATTTCTACTCTTTTCGCATTTAATTCGCTTTGAATATATCAAACTGTAGGTTCCTCCACTTTTGTAACAACATAAAGACCTCACCTCAAATTGGAGGAGAAGCTCGGCCAAACACTTAGCAAAAATATAAGCGCCAACAAATTTTTATTTATGTATAAATATTATCAAAAAATCAATAAAATGAAAAGTGCTCATAAAATGTGCCGCTTTTCAATTTCAATTCTTTCAGCTATGTTCATACATAAATATGTACTTATGTGTGTATGTATAGCAAAATTGTGCGTGCGAGTGAACTTATTCTCAATTATGATAGGCGGAAATTATTGCGCACATTTCATTTTTATTGTAAACAAACATTATTCCTTCGAATCGATTTGCTCGCTCTCACAGTAATTGCTGATATAAATAATATTTATCGATATTTATTATTTTACTTAACACTCCCCTCCGCTCTTTCATTGCGCATTTATATTCCTCACTCACTCTCAAGCAAGCATGGTGCTGGTAATTTAATTTGATTTTACGTAAACTACAGTATAATTTAGAATGATTACATTTATGGATTATTTAAGCAATTAACGAGAAAATCATCTTTAGTGGCACACATGCACACATACTCGTTCCTATGGGTACTTATATATATACTTGAGTATAAATATGCGGTTTATCAATTGGTTGCCTGTGGGAGGAGGCAATTTTCAGACTGCAAAAAAATTTACATTTCTCTAGTTTAATATCTATTTATTTATACTGTTTGCCCCTGCTTTGCTGCATTCCATATCTGGAGCTAATAGATTTTTTTTCAAATGAGCAGATAACGAATGAAAAAATTCTTAGTTATTTTTAATAAATATAAAATTGGCGTTTGCAGCATGTGTTGAACGTTTTCCGACCTTAGAGGATCTTATAAAAATTTCCAATAAGTCTAAGCCAGTTTAATTATTTATCAGGCAAAATAAACTACTTCTAAAATTTAGATACATACGTTTTTTTTATGTTACGGTTAAACAAATTTTAGTTCTAGATTTTTGCGTTATTTTAGGAATATGGTTTAGGTCTGAAAAACACGCAAAGTTTGCAAAATTTTAAGAAAAGAAAAGATTCACGAAATTACGCAAAATAATTTTAAATTTTTTCCCGATGCACAAAATAATACAAATGTTTTTAACTCTTGCTAAAAGGTAGCTGAAAAAAATTTTATCCCATACATAGACGCGACGCCCTAATGCATATGTCTGCATAAAAAAATATTCATAATAAGCATCCGAGTTGGACTTCATTAAATTTTGTAAAGCAGCTGTAATTACGTTTTAGTATTAAAATTTAATTGCTGCAATTTCCGCAGGCATTATCGCAAACAAATGCTGCAAGAAATATCAATATGTCACAATGTTGCGGAAAAAATTGTATCTGTCACGAAATATTTAGCTAATTTTGTACAACAGGATTATTATTTGCGTGCCATATCAAAATACCAGACTTTTTTTGCAATTTACTTTGATTAAGTTCAAATAGCAATAGTTAATAGTGTCATTCAAATATACATACATACATACTTGCTAAATACATATGTTTCCTTTCAATAAAAAGTTATTTTAATTTCACTCGCTTTTTTCGTTGCGGATTTTGCTTGCATTAGTTAATTAAAAATATTAATTATTTATGTTATAACATTTTTCACATTGTAAGCAGACATATTTTCCTAATTATCACATATTTTGTGAATATACACTTGTCATTTGTTCATCCTTGGTTAAATATTAAATACACAAAATTAAAGAATACTAACTATATAAACGCCATTAATAAGTAAGAAAGTTTTTGTTCCACAAACAATTTTCATTTAGAATAAGTTAGTGAGTTAAAAATTTCAAATAATTTTATTATTTTTTTTATAATAGGGCCAGC
>NW_016165873.1:0-26050 GCF_001687245.7 Rhagoletis zephyria | reverse complement strand
TAACTACGGCATTAATTGTAGTGTTTTTGTTGTAAATTTGTTGTGGAAAGAAAAAATTTGTAGCTCTCGTTTTTTAAGAAAAAATGACTTTTCCAATTTCGAAAAGTGTAGTGCTAACTTGACACACGTCAAAATGAAAAGGTAAAATTTGTTTTTAATCTTACCTTTTTTCGTAAGTTTAAGAGCCTTTTCAGAATCATTCTGAAATTTTCGAAATATTTTTTAGATTCATCAGAATCTTTTGGAATACTTTGGGACCTTTTGGGTTTTTCGTAAAGTCTTTGGATTTTTCGTAAGCACTTGGCGGTTTTTCGTAATCTTTTGAAAATTTTCAGAATGTGTAGCCATTTTCGGAATCTTGAATTTTTTCAGAATGTTTTGCCATTTTGGGAATCTTCTGAAATTTCTCGGAATCCGTTGAAATTTCTCTTAATCCGTTGAATTTTTTCGGAATCTTGAAATTTTTTATAAATATTTTGCAATTTTTCGAAATCTTTTAAAATTTTACGGAATCCATTGAAAATTTTCGGAATATTTTGAAAGTTTTCGGAATATTTTTAAATTTCGCGGAGNGAAATCTTTTAAAATTTTACGGAATCCATTGAAAATTTTCGGAATATTTTGAAAGTTTTCGGAATATTTTTAAATTTCGCGGAGTAATTTTTAAAAATTTTAAAATATGCTTTGAAATTTTTCGAAATATTTTGAAATTTTTCGAAATATTTTGAAATTTTTCGAAATATTTTGAAATTTTTCGCAATCTTTTGAAATTTTTCGCAATCTTTTGAAATATTTCGGAATCTTTTGAAGTTTCTCGGAATATTTGGAAATCTTTCGGAATTCGTCGAAAATTTTAGGAATCTTGAAATTTTTCGGAATCTGTTGAATGTTTGCGGAATAATTTTGAATTTTTTTTTGAATATTTTGAAATTTTCCGGAGTATTTGGAAATTTTTCGAAGTATTTATAAATTTTTCGGAGTATTTTGAAATTTTTCGGAATCCGTTAAGATTTTTTCAGAATCTTTTGAAATTTTTCGAAATCTTTTAAAATTTTTCGTAATATTTTGAAATTGATCGGAATCTTGAAATTTTTCGTAACATTTTTTAATTTTTCATAATTTTGAAATTTTTCGGAATTTTGAAATTTTTCGGAATGTGTGGAAATTTTTAGGAGTATGTATTTTGAAATTTTTTTAGGAATATATTGAAATTTTTAGGAATATTTAGATATTCTTAGGAATATTTTGAGATTTTTAGGAATATTTTGAAATTTTTAGGAATATTTTGAAGTTTCTAGGAATATTTTGAAATTTTTAGGAATATTTTGAAATTTTTGGGAATATTTTGAAATTTTTAGGAATATTTTGAAAATTTTCGGAACTTTTTTTAATGTTTCGAAATCTTATGAAATTCCTCGTGAACTTGAAAATTTTCGTAATCCTTTGAAATTATTTTTCGAAATCTTTTAAAATTTTTGTAATCTTTGGGATTTTTCGGAATATTTTGGGATTTTTTCTCAATTTTTTGGAATCCAGGGATTTATGGAGCTCTTTAGGATAGTTCGTTTTTTTGTTTTTTTTCCGGAATCTTGTTGAATTTTTTGTAATCCTTCGAGATTTTTAGGAATCTTTTGGAATTTTTCGCATTCTATTAGAAACTTTCCGGAAACTTTTAGGGTTTTTCGGAAAATCAGATTGTTTTTCGGACATTTCGGAATATTTTGGGATTATTTGGAATGCTTTGGGATTGTTCGGAGTCTGTTGGAATTTTTGGGACTTTCCGGATTTTTTAGGGGTTCAGACTGCTTTTGGATCTCTCGGAATCCTTTGGATTTTTTTTGTAAACTTTTGGGATTTTTCGGATTCTTTTACAATTATTCGGAATCTTCTTTTTTTTTTTGGAATCTTATATTTTTGGGATTCTTTTGGGATTTTTTGTAATATTTGGGATCTTTTGAAAGGATTGTTCAAGGATTGTTCGGAATCCTTTTGGGTCTTTTGTATTCGTTTCGGATTGTTCTTAATCGTGTTTTTTCGGAGCGTTTTAAAATTTTTCGGAATTTTAAGATTTTTCGTAATCGATCTTTTGGGATTTTTAGTTCGGAGTATTTTTTTTTTGTTGAATTTTTCGGAATCTTTCTTAGTATCGAGAGTTTTAAGAATCTTTCGGAGCTTTTCAGACTCGTTCGGGATTTTGCGGAATCCTTCTGGTATATTTGGAATTCTTCGGGATTGTTCTGAATTTTTCTTAATAATTCGGAATAATTCGTGGTTATTCATATTTTTTCGGAACTAATCGACATTTTTTGGAAGTATTCGGGTTTTTCCGGAACTTTGCTGGATTTTACTGAATGTATTGGAATTCTTCGGGATTGTTCTCAATTTTTCTTAATGATTAGGAATTATTCGCTGTTATTCGTATTTTTTCGTAACTAATCGGAATTTTTTGGAAGTTTTCGGACTTTTTCTGCTACTTTTCTGATTTTTTTTTTTTTGAAAATTATAGGCAATTTGGAAGTTTAAATTTTTTTCTGAATTTTTAATTTTTTTTCGGCGAATTTAATTTCCCAATTTGTTTTTAAGATACCTTATATTTTAAGATTTTTCCAAAGGTGCTTTAGACCACTGCCGATTTTACCATTGATCACCTGATCTGTGAAATTCCACAATTTTCAAATATTATCTACTCGTAACATAAATAATTCTTTGAAGCATACAAGCTATTGATTTTGCCCGATTCTGCTCCACTGATGTCGCCACTTTCGCAAATAATTTAATGGTTTCTAACCACCGCAGCCCTCTTGTATGAAACACTCAATGTTCGAAGCACATATTTTTCATCATATCTAACTCCCCTCACCCGCAGTACAGCTCTCACAATCTCCGAGGCAACCCCACACGTATTTGTAGTCATTCAGTCAGTCATTCATGCGATGGTTTCACACAGAAATGCCATACCACTCAGGGCAAATTCTGCAATACGAATATGTAGAGGTATGTAGATATGAAGTAGTCTTTGATTCGTCACCGTAGCGGAAAATGCAACATTGAGTTCATGTAATGTAAGCAAATATGTAAGTGTGTGCAGCATAGTTCGCAATATTTTCCAACTAAAACCAAACAGTTGCGAGCAAAAAAGTTACAAAAAAAAATGAAAAATCAGAAAAAAAGTATTCACTTTAATCAGCGAAAAAAGTGGAAAAAATGAAATGAAAAAAGATGCGTCCTCATTTCTAATCACAATACAATGTGAATATGAATACGAAGGCGAATGTGGCTGAATGAGTGACGGAGCAAAATGCAAAAGCGGTATTTGTACGTATTTATGCGTACATTTATGTGAATGTGAGTGACAAATAATAGCAGAAGAAATCCAACCAAAACAAAATCGAAAAAAGAGAGATGCAAGATGCAAAGTAATGAGCGAATAAAAAGCCGCAATGAAACAACCAACTGAAAAAAAATGATTAAAAATTAGGTGGAGGGAAGTGAGGTGAGCAGCGAAAGCTTTCGGAATGCAATTTAAGATAGCTTCTGGATGAGGGAAACACCAGAGTGGGGCTTATGCGAAACATTAACATGCAATTTAATTTGCCATTGCCGTAACGGCCCCGGTGTGGAGGTTGCAAGCAACGAACACTGCGCGCCGCAGCAGCCGCAACAAAAGCGCTAGAAGCAGCAAAGCTCAGCGGTTTTTTTTGTTTTTTTTTTTTTTTTTTGCATTTGCGCGCCACATTCGAGCTTGCAAGAAATACATATTCGCTTGCGGCCCAGGCACCTGCTTCGCTTTGCTGCCCACCTTTTGAGCCCAACCTCGTCCCCCTTCCCTCCCACTGTGAATGGTATGCTATGCTGTGTTGTTGGTTGGTGAGGTGAGTGGTGTGAGGAGTGTGGCGAAAAAAATGCGCAGCTGAGATTTTGAGGCTCAAGTTAATGTCGTCGCATACTTTCACAGCCGCTTCTACACGGCACAGGCACACGCACGCACACAGTGGGGGGCTTGTGTAGTCTTCCATTACTTTGCTCTAATTCTCCATTTCACCGTTACGCCAGTTGACTACAGCGTGACAGTATGCAGTGATTGCGGTGCGGGTATGGGGCGGTAGATTTGAGTTGACTGTGTTGATGTTGGAAGTACCCACCACCCAAGTGCGCCTAGATTGTACTAAGTTATCACTCAGTCCACTGCCTACCCAACAATGGGTCTCGCCTATCTGGCGCTTGGTATCTTTCTAGCTCTCTCTCGCTGTCCCTCTCTTTCACCCTTTCAACTGCCACAAACTATTAGTTGTCTGTAAGTAGTTATTCGCCGCTCGACTGCGTTTCAGTTTCCCTTTTCAAGCTTCTTCCCCCACAGCCCTATTGCTGTGACATGGAATGGTGGTTGTGAAGGTGGTGAGTGTCTCTTGTAGGGCTCCAATAGGCAGCTGCGACCCACACATACATGCATCCGTACAGTAATAATCAAAATGAGTATGTTTTCAAGTGACCCCCCTTGGTGGGTGGGTGTGTGTCTTCATCAAGTTCTCAAGGGAGGAGACCACTGGGCGCCAAGCGACACACAAAATGCCACAGAAAAAGTAGTTAAAAAAAAGCAAAATGAGTGTAAAGGAAATAGTTCGCAACGAACTAATGCATATTTTTGAGTTTTTTTTCCATCCCATTTTTGCCATTTCTCGTCATACTTTTTCGCACTACACATACACTTTTGGGGGGGTTGGCGGTTGCAGTTGATACGAGCATTTGTGTTTTTTTTTTTTACGGCATAAGCTTTACGACATTTTGCTGAAAATAATATTAGAGAACGTCTTTGCAAGTAATGCCAAGGAATTTATGAAATTACCACAATTTATATGCCAGCTGTCAGCGTAAGGGTGATGTCGCAAAAGGAAAGGGAAACAAAAAAAATTTAGAAGTGCGAAGGCCAGTCACTTTTCAGTAAATCAAATTGTTAAGATTTAATATTGCAGATGTGTTGATGTCCAAAATATTTTGGGTTGTCCTGCATATCTAATATCAGCGAACTTAGCTTAGGTAGGCTGTTTCTAGAACATTATGTAGCTAGCTGTACATATAGAGCGCTAACCCTTAATGTGTCACACTACAATTTTAGCGCACAGTTCAGATTGTGGATGGGGCATGATAATTGTTGTCGTTAAGGTAGCGTCATTAGTGAGCTTCCCCTAAATCGGTTTGTCTATCGATTTTTGTCGTCAAGCTCGACTAACGGTATCCCTCTAGGAAACGTGCTGTTTCAACGGGGTTGGACCAGAGGGAGAGGAGGGGTGTTGGTTTAGTAAGTTTAAATGGAAACATGAGGAGGTGGTTGCAGTCGTGGCGGGAATTTCCACAAGCTAGACGTACACTGACTCACACAAGTGATCACGTGTTGATTTTTTTAATATTCATAATGTTTTTAGAGTTAAATTTTTTTTGCTATTTTTCTATAAAAAATATGTGCAAGCTTT
Organism: Rhagoletis zephyria; assembly: GCF_001687245.7. NCBI lineage: Eukaryota > Metazoa > Arthropoda > Insecta > Diptera > Tephritidae > Rhagoletis > Rhagoletis zephyria. The sequence continues at coordinate 20,582 of NW_016165873.1, read as the reverse complement.
AAACAAAACAGTATAAATAACAGTTTCAAATTTTATAGAGAATTTAGGAAAATTAAACTAATTTTCAACTTTTAAGTCCGAATCTTTAGAACATTTTTGGGTATGCAGTTATATAGCAAGTGAAAGTTTCGTCTAAAAAATTGCGCTGATTTATTTATATCTTTTTTGCCGATGGATTTTTGCACTTTTTTTCCATATAAGCATGAATTTCTTATGAAATAAAATGCGGAAGACCGTCCGCAGCAAAAATCAACGCCAGTTTTCATAAATTGTACTTGTTATCCAAAAAAAAAGCTACATATCCAAAAAAGGTTCAAAAAATTCAGTTTAAAAAGTTGAAATTTTGATGAAAATTTGTAGAATTTTCCTCGATTTTGTATACAATTTTAAACTGTTATTTATATGGTTTTGGATAAAGTTTAGAAAATATTTATATCTATAGAAAAAAAATCCTAGAGAAACATTAGGTATCAATATTTAAAAAAATCAACACATGGCTAATTTTTGAGTCACTGTATGTTAAGTATATATGTATGACTGCAATATCCACATCTTAAGTGGGACAGACGAGACAGACGAGACAGGCGGGTCTCTTGTGACAACTGTAGCTCACTGTCTGCAATCGGTGGTGATTGGGTTTCACAAAAGCCATTCGCCAGGCGAGGTTGGCAGGGCTCTCTTAATATAAGTCTCTGGACCACGTGCTGTTCTCGAGAAGATGCCTGCACACGTGCCTGGGTGGAGATTCTGCCCCTCTTCTGTAGCACCCTACTAAGAACCAGAGCTAGGCACTTGGGATTATGATTACATTTTGATTACTTAGGATTGCGATTACTGTAACTGTAATTCAGAAAATTTCGAGCATTCCGGTTACAGTAATTGTAATTGTGAAATGTTTGAAAGATTTACACCTCTCCCACATTATCGAACACATCCCACTGGGCAACATTTTTATTTTATTTTTTCAAACGACAATTTTCTACAATAAAACACTTGGCTCAAGACAATCTAAAGAATTTACTATGGAATAAATGCATGAATATAAAGTCGTATTTGTGCTCTGTTGTTAGCTGTGTGTTTTCAGGTTGAAAGTGCGAAATGTAGAGAAAAAATGAATCAATAGAATCAAATACTATGAAAGAATTGTAAATACATATGCACATAAATATATCTCAATTACTATAAATTAAACAACAGATGGGTGAGCTGAAAAAGTAGCTAACTATGCGGAATAACTGGCAAAACAATTTATATACATATAATAAATTCAATTAAATTTAAATGGAATACATATATTCGTAAAACACTACTACTTTCTATATACTTTCTTTAAATATATAAATGTAGGGAACTATTGTTTTATGCCAACTCCGAACGCCAAATGGCTTTGCGAGAACCTTTTTCGAGACAGAAGCGTCCACGGAGATTCGCCATTGCCTGTCGAGGGGCGACCGCTATTTGAAAAGTTTTTGTTTTTGATGTTGCGAATTTAAAAACCATGCATCTCTCACCTCACCTCAGGGAAATGTTTGCAAAAAAATAGTAAATTGTAAATACCTTTGACGTCAAATTTCATTTGCATTAATTATAAGTTTTTATATTAAAATCCAACCGTAGTTTAAAGCAAAATTTTTTTTACTAACTTTTGTTCTTTTTTCAGGTACGTATCAAACTATGAGCCAAATGAATATTTATATCGCTTTGTGTGAGTATTTATTTTTTGGTTTACATTTTATCGTCAATTAATTTAGATTTGCAAATAAGTTTAAAATACACAAAACTCATTCTAAAATTTGTTACGTAAGTGGTCTAGAATTAAAAAAGAAAATATTTTTCGTGAGTAGGATTGTTTTGGAAGTTAATCTAAAAACCACATTTCTCACAAAAACGAAAAAATGTCGCATTAGGCCAGAATTTGTCTTTTTATCGAAACAAATTAAGTCAAAAAATTATCGTGAATTTTGTAAAAAAGCATTTAAGAAAATTAAATAAAAAATGAAATAAAAAATTTAAATTAAAACAAAAAATAGAAAAAAGCAGGATTTTGTCTAAATTTACGAAATTTTTGACGAAACAAATTTTATTTGTGAGTTGGTTTTTTGTTCAATAGCCTAGTTTTCAAGACAGTCCAATTCACAAAAAAATTTTACTTATACTTTACTTTTTTTAATTTCTAGAAAAAAATTCTAAAATCAAATTTACAATACTTTGGAGTTTTCGTCAAAAATGCGATGTATCAACAAATTGTCAACACATTATAACTCAAGAATATATGTACATATATTTTTTTTTTGTTTTTATCGCTATACCACTTACAGAAAGATAAATACAGAAAGATAGATACCAAAAATAACCGGTAAATATCAAGAGTTTTATTTTTGGATCATTGCATAATCGTTGTTTTTTGATTTTTATTTTTTCGGTGAAGAATTTATATCTGGAATTTTATTTTTTTCGGTCAAATTTAATCGTCATTTTGTGACTTTTATTTTTTTTTTCTCGAATATAATAAAAATCGAAAGATCAGATCATCCCTTTTGCACCAAAGATATACCTAGCGGAATGCTATCGAAATATAAAAAAATTAATCAGAATTTATGTTTTCCTTGTTTTTTGAACTTCAAAGCGTACAAACGTACGGTTCGCGCAGTTGGAAATACCCATATTTAATTTTTTTTTGGTTTTGTCTAAATCGAAATCGAAAATATAAAAATTACAAAATCATTTTACAATTTTAATGGTTAATTATCATTTTTTACTATAAAGATAACAACCGTTACTGTGCCCGATTAAATTATATATATATATATTTTTTTAATTTCAAATTAAATTTTTGAATTTTATTTATTTGTAAACTTATTTTGAATACAAATTTCTTCTATTTTATTTATTTTATTGTTATTTTCAACTTTTTTAAATTATAAATTTTTTAATATTTGTGTTTAGGGTTTTTCTTAATCTAAGATTTTTATTGTATTTATTTAAATTAATTTTTTCCAAAATTTGTTTTTACAAAAAAAATAATTGCAGAATTTATGTTGATTTTTTTGTGTAAAAAAAATTTGTTCAAAATATTTATGAGGAATTTAGAATTAAAACTGTCGTATTTTTTAAACAATTACTAATTACAGTGAAAAATGCATAAATTTACTCTTACAAATTTTTAGCAAAGAAATATTAGACGAATCTTAAAATAAAACGCAAAATATACTTATAGGTTGCCCCATTAAATTATCTGCAATCGCCAGCACACTTTCGAAAATGCTATTAAAGCTCCATGAAAATTTTAGCTACAATTCTGTGCCAATTTCCGTTTTATAGCCGCCAATTACTTAACGGCCCAAATTTTCATGCTCTCATTATTAGGCCAAACGTTGTTGGTTACTAATTTATTAAATTCGCTTTCTGTACAAAACATTTACACAAAATTAAGCCACCAATTTAACTAATTTACGAAAATTCGCTTAACTTAATAATAACGATCAAACAACAAATCACAACCACAACGACGACCCAAACAAAGTACGCTCGACTTCAATGACCCAGCAGCATTAAAGCATAATTTTCTTTCGCCTTCAATTTAATTTGCAGTAAATACTGTACGTTGTGCGCGCAAGCAGCAGGCACACCCAACCAACGGCAGATATGTAGATACATAGAAAAAGTTTCTATATACCAACTGGAATCAAAATAAAATGAATGCACACAAAGAAACTAAGGGAATATAAATATAAAATATATAAATAAATAAAATGCGTTGAGGGAAAAATGGACGAGAGAAAATGGGGGAAAAAATGGAGCTTGTGTATGAAATAAAAATGGGCACAAAATTACTTTTCGACGCTGCAGCGTACTTAGATAGTTACCAGCAGCTAGAGGCAGCAGTTATTTATTGTTGGTGTATAGAGATATATGTATATTTTTATATAGAGGCACACACACATTTCCATTACATATCTACACACTAAAGTCATGATGGCAGTTACTTTATGTTAGTCAGGATCTACACAGGATAACAAATTTGTTGCAACCGTTTATGTATGTATGTGTGTATGTGTGTATGTGTGTAAGCGCGCATTTTCATTGCAGATGAATATACTGAACAAGGCACAGAGGCTGAAAAACATGCAACAACGTTGCTGCTGCTGCTGCTGCCGCTCCTCTCCGGCATCCTAACTGCTTGGATGTGGGGCAGAGGTAGCCAGATAAGATGCCTTCCTGTATGCGTTCGCTTGTATGGCGGCGGGGCATGTCCAGGGCCGAAGGCGCGTGTGGTGGTGCCGGCATGCAGATATGTATTATTGTATTTCCATGTTAAAAGGCATTGCTGACACATGACGGCGACAATGGCAGCGACAACCATGTCGTCGTCGCCATCGTCGTCGTTGTCGTTACCAGTATTTGCACTGTTTTCCGTTTCCTATAATATTTTCTCTCAGAGCCTCCATAGCTGCCATCAACTTTCCAACTACATTTAACATTACAGTACTCGTACCCACTTCAACGCTTTCGCCGCCAGCTTTTGTCACTTCCGTTTTGAGTAGAGTCATTGGTTTTTTTGTTTTTGTATTCCTCCTAACTGTTTCGTTTATTTTCTCCGACATGTGCTGGTATGTGCGTGCCTAGTACACTTTCTGTGAACGCATTCCTTACTTGCTTATATATGAAAATAATTTATATATCAAGGTACCATGTAACAGCTGCATAAATACACGACAGATAAGCTTTAAGCACAATGAGATTGCATGTGTGTACGTATGGAGGATATATCTCATGATTATGATTAAACGTTGGCAGATACAGTACTAACAACTAACTAATACATACATACATACATATGTATCTAGGAACAGCATAACGACGGAATAATAGGAGCACATAATCAGCTGATAAATATGCTTTTGGATACAGTCTGGCCTATTACTTTTCACAATAAGTTGCCGCTGAACTTTAAGCTATCTTTGTAGTGATAATAAATTGGAGTAAACTCGATACTTTTATCGATTATATTCGATAAATTTTTGTAGAGCTCTTAATTCTTGCTATTCTTTAGTGATAGTGTGTCAAATAGAGTAAGCAGTCTTTTTATTCATAGATAGTGTTCGATACTCTACACTTTCTTCTATTATCTGCAGCTACGAAGAATTTTTTTTTTGCTTTGATATACCAATTTGGGTCTATGAAATAACTCCCACGAAATAAGTCCCACATTTTAAAGCGAAATAAGTCCCACCAAAAATTGCTTAAAAAAATGAAATAACTCCCACGAAATAAGTCCCATTATGGCTTTATTTCTCATTTTTTTTTTATGCAAAAAGTTATATATTGGACATTTCGTAAAAGGGACAACCATAATTTTTTGTCCTTATCTCTCATGGCTCTCCTTTTTTTGTTATAAACTACTTTATACTTACTATAATAAAAAAACTTTAAAGAANTTTATTTCTCATTTTTTTCTTATGCAAAAAGTTATATATTGGACATTTCGTAAAAGGGACAACCATAATTTTTTGTCCTTATCTCTCATGGCTCTCCTTTTTTTGTTATAAACTACTTTATACTTACTATAATAAAAAAAACTTTAAAGAAATGTGTACAAATAGGTACCGAACTTAACTACCGGAAAAACAATATTAAAAAAAATTGTTGATGAATTACGTATGTATGTATGTGTTTTATTATATTTTTAGTAGGAATTTGGAATTCGTGTTCCATGTTTTCTAATATCACCATTACAAAATAACTCCCACTTTACAAAACGAATTTATTCCCATTCAAAACGAAATAAGTCCCACTTAAAATAAAAACGCGTAACGAAATAAGTCCCACCAATTGACGAAATAAGTCCTACTTTTAAAAACGAAATAACTCCCACTTTCAAAATAGCAATTTTTGGTGGGACTTATTTCGTTTTTAAAAGTGGGACTTATTTCGTGGGAGTTATTTCATAGACCCACCAATTTCTCACCATACATGTTCATAAGGCAATGCCCTCCAGTTACCATACATATTTAGCCGACTACCAACTTTTGGGAGGAGCGGTCAGGTGTATGGCTCTTCGTCGACTTTTGGCAAGATGTGCCCAGTTTTCGGTTAAATAGATTTTGTGGCTCCTCCAGCTGTTTTGCTGCTCAATGAAAATCTCCCTAAACCTGTAGTTACATAACGTTAGAGGCATGATATTTTCCTCACCAGAATATACTACGAATATTTCGTTCGGCAGTCGTTTGGTTCGTTTGGTTGGCCTCGGCTGAGCGAGTGAGCTCCACACCATTTAAGTCGACTGGATTTGAAGCAATGAAGCTTACGTACATACATACATATATGCCCTTGTTAAAATTACTATCTCGCTCTTGATGAGGTACAACTGAGTCTACACTGCTTAGATAAGATATTTACAAGTCTGGGAGCATTTTGTCGCTCAGAACTTGCAAATCAAAGTGGTTTATGAATGCTTAATTCGAAATTAAAAGCTCAGTCGCCATTATGACCCTTGAAAATGATCGAAAAATAAATAAAACTCCAAAATAACGATAAATTTTGATTGAAAAAAATATGTCACAAAAAAACATTAAATTTTACGAAAAAAATTTAAATTCAAATTGAACGATTATTCTTGATCAAAAAAATAAAACTGAAAAAATTAATTTTTATAATCATCTAAACTTAAATGGTACTATGTATTTATTATGGTCGCTTAAAAATAGTCAGTACCTAAGCTGACGTCAACTCCGCTTAAAAGATGTATACCTTTCCAAGCGAAAGAATAACCGAAAAGCCTGATCCATCTAAAGCCTTCTGGCACCGCCCTCGTACTTACAGCATCAAACTGTTAAGAGATTTGGGAACGAAGAAGATCAAATGGGGCTACAAACCGGTTTTGGCTACATGAAGACGGTCGAATTTCCTTCTCTCGTCAGAAAATTGGTTGCCATCGATCCTGAAGTGGCTTGATATCCGCCACAGTGTTACAGCTTTTTCCACTGTTACAAGGTTGAAGAGCTTAAAAATATCTCTTACCTAGTTTGAAGGTGATGTGAGATGAGAACTCGAGAGAAACGGTAAAATTTTTCTATTTCTCACGATTTTCTGTTTCTCCAATTATTTGACCGTACACTGTTTATCAAAGCCAAATTGTGTAAGTACAACAGTTGTTGTTGAATGTGAAAATTTTAGCTCTTCTTCTTCTTCTGCCAGCACAAGTTTTTGCCGCTTTATGCTATCTAATAGAGCACAAAATGTTGTTGTCAGCATTTCAAACAACAACAAGTACCAAAAACATAAAGACAAAAAAAAAAAAATAACGAACAACACGCAAACAACCAACTACAGACGCCAACAAAACAAGAAGCAAAATGTAGTGTAGAGCATCGGCAACATTTGCGAGGAGCAATGCAAAATATAAACAACAGTTAAAGCAAGCAAATGTACCATTAAATACACCTTGCTGCACTACACTCCCACAATGTATACATACATACATACATTACTCGTCGAAGCTTACCCTCACTTGCACTATGCTTCAAATCATCCGGCATTACTGCTACTGCAAAGAAAATCAGAAAATCGATATTAACAGCTATGCTGCTGGCTTTGGTATGCATACATGTTTGCTTGTGTGTGTTTTTTTTTATGTGAAAATGCTTATATACATGTGTCTGTCTAAAGCTATGTACATATTTATGTATTTATGTTTATGTTTGACTGCACGTAACATCGTATAAATTTATTCATGTAGTCTATATGCACATATGTATGTACATTTGTTAGCGCATTTGTTTATAACGTCAGCATTTTATGCGCATACTATACAAAAACTGTTAGTTCACTTTCCCTACCCCTGCGCGCACTTTCCCCACCATCACCGCCATGGTTATTGTATATGTAGCATCCAGCTACTGTGCACTCAAGTTCTGTTGTCGGTTTATTGTGTTTGTTCGTTGGTCTGACTCGTTGTTGCCACCCATCAACTCGCCGGTATTGATGGCTGTGCGGCTAGTGTTGCCACGTCCCAGTGATAGCGAACGCTTCATTCAAGGTGCAACAAAAAAACATTTATTTATTTTTTTAAATCAAGTTAAATTTGGTTTACTTTTTGAACGGATACAAATGATANAGCGAACGCTTCATTCAAGGTGCAACAAAAAAACATTTATTTATTTTTTTTAAATCAAGTTAAATTTGGTTTACTTTTTGAACGGATACAAATGATTTAAAGACTGGTTTTCATTATGTGAATTATGTTTGACAATGTGTTTTCACTTATTTGACGACAAATGCCACTGAATTTGACATAGTGAAAAACAGCCTTAAGACATGTGCCGAATTTCCATTTCTTACACTAGTTTAAGTGACAGTAGGGATATTCTCTGAGTCATGCAAAGCCCTTGCACAATGCACGCATTGCATTGTTTGCAAAGCTGTCACATACGAAAACCGGTTTTTACCGGGCAATCTGTGCACCGTGCAATGGCTTTGCAAGTCTCAGAGAATACTCCTACTCTTTTTTTCGGATACAAAATTTACCACAATTTCAGTACGTGGACCTCTCGTGTTTCGGTCGGGCTTATGTTAGCCTTATTCCTAGGACATGACTGGTTAAGGTTTGCTATGGCTGAATGATAAAATTCACCACTTTTTTGAATGTTTTGGCTACTTAAGTAAGTCCAACTTCATAAAACTGCCTACGTTGTATGTGATTGGCTATACTAATCTGAAAGCTTTGCAAGCTTCTAAAATGCTTTGAAAGTGGATCGATGTTCTAAAGATTTTCAATAAATTAACTTAGTTTTTCTTGCCATAGTATTACCTTGTGCCTTTTATTATTATTATTATTATTATTTTGCAGGGAATAACATAAGGTAGTTCGCAGATAAGTCAAGCTTAGGTTCAGCAGACAGAGTAAAAAGTACTGGGTAGACACCGCTACCTAAGTCTATCCAAACCTGGCTACTGGCAAAGAAAGTGCTCGATGCAGTTGATTTATTTTTCGTCACGACCGCTACAAAGAAAGTCTTCCGCTGGAAAGTCCCTTCGAATGGCGTCAAAAACAGAATTTAACCATTAAAATTGGGTTTACATTTTTTCTGACCAAATTTTGCCGTTATTCTATGTTCTTTATTTTTACGATCAAACAGCCGTTATTTTATTATGTACATAGGTATATTTTTTGTTAATTTTAAAACCGTTATTTTCCGATTTAAGTTTTTCGATCATAAAAGATTAAAATCGATTAACGATTAAAAATGATCGAAAAAATAAAAATCTAAAATGAGGACTCTTTTTACCGAATAAATAAAAATCCTAATTTAACGATTACCCTTGATCGAAAAAATAAAAATATCAAAAGCTATGATCTAAAAGTAACCATTTTGAAGCGGTTATTTTCGGTGCCAGTCATAGTTAGGAGCGTTCTTATTGCGTGGGGTCTTCTATTTTCCAGCCTCTGCCAGATTTGTCATGCTACTTCGCGTGTTGGTTCAGCGATCCATTGTTATAAGCCATAGCATACACAGTGCCAGCGGTAAACTCGCATTTTGAGAAGAGTTTACTGTCGATAAGCAGGTATCTGACTTTGCAAGTTCGTCCGCTTCGCAGTTATCCAAAATATCTTTATGAGCTGGTACTCGTACTTGGAGGAGTAATATTCATACTCGTATTCTTTTTTGTAAACGTACTCCTCCTATTCTTACTTGTGCTATTATTCATACTCCTACCCCTATTCGTATTCTACTCGTATTCGTACTCGTACTTTTATTTGTAACTGTATTTGTACTCGTACTCGTACACGCATTCATACTTAATATTCGTATTCGTGTTCCCACTCGTATTCGCACTCGTACTCGTATTTGCACTCGTACTCGTAATCGTATTCGCGCTCGTACTCGTACTCGTACTCTTACTCGTATTCGTACTCGTATTCGTATTCGCACTCGTACTCGTACTCGTACCCGTACCCGTGCCCGTATTCGTACCCGTACTCGTATTCCTACCCGTACTCGTATCCGTATTGGTACACCGATTTGTACTATACGAGTGCGATATTCGTAATCGTTCAATCTACAGCTGTTAAAGGCTTAATGGTGCTTTACCAATGCCAACACCCAAGCAAAATCTTATTTTACCGCAACCAAATAGGTTTCACTTTAAAAAATAAGAACAATAAATCCTGATAAAACAACAACGCGATAACCCTAATTCCACTTACACCACGACCTACTCGTCGCACTTCCATCCACTGTACAGTAAATATTTGCATGTATCTTTTTCAAAGTATGCTGCGCTACTCGTCGTTCGCTGGTAGAGGATTACGTACATATTTTTTGTTTTGTTGCCATTCCACCCCACAGTATATAGCAAGTATCTGGTGGGAAGCAGCGAAGAGCGAGCAGTTGGCATTTCAAATTTTTTTTTCCACACCACCACCGCAGCGTAGCATCATAGCAGCGCAGTTGCAGTCATTGTTGTGGTAGTGCTTTTGTATTTGCTATGTAGGAACACCAGCGACAGCAGCAGTCACATGCACTGTATTTACTGCGGCGTGTCCTCCACCTGCATGCGGCCGGTCCTCCCTCACACTCACACTTACATAGGCAAGCAAACGCGCGATGTACCTCTAAAAACCCAATACAGTCGATGAATTTTGAGCGGCGCTGTTGTGTGCCGCTGCTGCGACCGGCATTGTATTGACTACGTTCGCTGCTGCGTCAGGTCAGTGGGTGGTTGGGTGGTGGGTTGTGTATTATGCTTTAGCTCTGGCATGGTGCTATTGATGTCGACGGTCGTGCAGTATGAGGAGGTTGAGGAGAGCAGTTTGTTTTAATGCTGCTTGTATTTTATTCAGCGCATAGCTCATTCACTTGTTTTTCACCGTTGCCTCCGGTCGCTGCTTGCTGCCTGCCGCTTTTCCATTATATTTATATATGTATGTACATATATAAATATATATTGTATGTATTTATAAATGTATGTATATCGGGCCTACCCACCGTGTTTGTGTGTGTGTGTGTGTGTTTTTTCGCTTTTGCTGCCGGGCTTCTGCTTGCATTGCTGCCTTGTGCTTTTATTGTAGTATGCTTAGCTGACTGCCATTCCGCACATCCACCCTCCCTGTGGCTTCTCTCCACTGTCATACATTTTGTGTTTAACTTGAATGCCTGTATGTGCGTGAGAAATCGGGTCGGCGCGGCTCGGGTTGCAGGCAACGGGTCTGCTGGGTATGCATAAAAATCAACATTAGTTGTACATACTATATAACTACTTACATACATATGTATGTATACATATATATTTATGTGCATTGGATCCCTTTTCACACGCCACCTAACCCAGCTCCAACCCAGGCAACTTAACTCCCAAGCAACCATTTTCATCAGCCCATCCCCATCCCCATCCCCATTTTTATGTGCCATTATTACTTTTCACCAAACTTTCGTCGCTACCGTCAGTTGTATTGAGTTTCAGTGGAAAGCCTCCATTTTCGCTGGCATTCATTTCACGCCGCATCAAATCGCATCGCATCGCATTGCGTTGCGTCCCATTTCGTTTGTTATGAGCCAAAAAAAAATAATATATATGAATATGGTCCCTACCTCATTTTTCATGTTGTCTTAAATTTGACGCAAAATAATTTTTGACTCGTTATTACTATATTCTGCTTTTGCTGCCCACCATTCCGCTGTGGAATTGTACATACTAGTAATGCAGCAAATCATATAAAATGTACTTTAATTTATTTAAGAGCTTGGAATTGTATGAAATATAAATTGAAGTTGGGCTGGTTGAATTTTGGTTCTGTTGCAGGCTAGTTGGAAAATTCTGTGTGAATATAAAGTCAGAGTATGTTACGGAGTTTTGGGACTTCTTCGGAGTTTTGGGACTTCTTCGGAGTTTTGGGACTTCTTCGGAGTTTTGGGACTTCTTCGGAGTTTTGGGACTTCTTCGGAGTTTTGGGACTTCTTCGGAGTTTTGGGACTTCTTCGGAGTTTTGGGACTTCTTCGGAGTTTTGGGACTTCTTCGGAGTTTTGGGACTTCTTCGGAGTTTTGGGACTTCTTCGGAGTTTTGGGACTTCTTCGGAGTTTTGGGACTTCTTCGGAGTTTTGGGACTTCTTCGGAGTTTTGGGACTTCTTCGGAGTTTTGGGACTTCTTCGGAGTTTTGGGACTTCTTCGGAGTTTTGGGACTTCTTCGGAGTTTTGGGACTTCTTCGGAGTTTTGGGACTTCTTCGGAGTTTCGGGACTTCTTCGGAGTTTTGGGACTTCTTCGGAGTTTTGGGACTTCTTCGGAGTTTTGGGACTTCTTCGGAGTTTTGGGACTTCTTCGGAGTTTTGGGACTTCTTCGGAGTTTCGGGACTTCTTCGGAGTTTTTGGACTTCTTCGGAGTTTTGGGGCTCCTTCCGAGTTTTGGAACTTCTGAGTTTTGGGACTTCTTCGGAGTTTTGGGACTTCTTCGAAGACTTGGGACTTTTTAGGAGGTTTGGGTCTTTTTTCGGAGTTTTAGGACCTCTTCGGAGTTTCGGGACTCCTTCGTAGTTTTGGGTGTTCTTCGGGTTTTTGGGACTGTTTTTAAGTTTTGGAAATTTTTCGGAGTTTTGGAAATTTTTCAGAGTTTTGGAAATTTTTCAGTTTTGGAAATTTTTCGGAGTTTGGTAACTTTTTTGGAGCTTGAGACTTTTTCGAAGTTTTTGAGTCTTTTCTAAGTTCTCGAGATATTTTCGGAGTTTTTGATATTTTTTCCAAGTTTTTAAAATATTTTTGGAATTCTTAATTTTTTTCGTTGTTTCACGGTTTTTGTGTTTTTTCAGTTATTGTGGTTTTTTCGGCATTTTCGAATTTGGCCGGAGTTTGGGATTTTTTTTTTTGTTTGGGTATTTCGGATTTTTGCGGATTTATGGGATTTTATTCGAATTTTTTTCAAAACCTTGGTATGCATTCAGATTTTAAGGATTTCCTTTGAAGTTTTTCGAATTTCGAATAAAAAATAAAAGCCTTACTTTAATTATTTAGATTTGAAGTACTTTTTTCGGAACTTTCCTTTGCTCTGAACCCTTGGAATATTTGACCAAATTTATTTATCTTCTTTGCTGAAGCTTCCAATCTTAAATTCTGTTATTTATCTCATTTCACCTTACTTGGTTATCCAGTGGATATACTCCTTTTAACCGCCAACTGGCACATTATTTTCTGCCATGCTATATAATTTAATTTCAGCAAAGCAGAAATACTTCAAATTTATTTTCGTATATATATTTACATATTCACACAAATAAATATTATACAGATGTGTATAGAGCTTTCTTTAAGACAGGTTCTCATTACTTTTCTGCTTAAAAGACATTATTTTCTGCTTGCCATTGAGGATGCTTGACGCATGGCGCTCTTTGCTATGTATATATGTATGTATATGGGCTCCCCACAGTGCGTGCATGTGTGAGTGGTATATGCGTGCTTTTTTGTATGTACATATGTATGCAGGGTTGTCTTGAATAAATTTCAACGAACGTGTCTCGCATACCGAAATTGAAAATGGCATGCCAGCACTGCCTGCTGATGAGGAGCAAACTATGTGAATACATCAGCACATTTTTAGGTTAGAATGACGCTTGGGGGTGGCGTAGCGGCATGGCTAAGCGATGACGACGCCGTCACTGTCGATGCCACTCTGCTTTGCATTTGGAGTCTAAACAAATTTTCGGTTGAGTTGCTTTCAAGTGTAAGTGTGTTTGGTTAGGTGGCTTCTTTTTTTTTGGTTTTGGGCTGAGTGGAAGGTGGAGCGGGCTGGACTGATGGCGGTCGCTCGGCAGTTGTTGTTGTGGTTGCTGTTGCCTACCACATATGTAAGTACCTCTGCTGCTGGTGGCACCACCTCCCACTTGCTATATAATTTTTGCTTTTGTTGCGCTCTACATACATATGTACATATATCATCAGCACTTATGCATGAAATAGACAAGTACATAGCTTTGTACTTACTTTAATGGAAATACCTTCATAGTGTGTGTATGTGTATATGGTAATGCATTTATCTATGTGTTTATATTCTGGTTTGTGCACATGTAATTCAGTAAAGCTTGAAATATTCTATGTAGTCTGCATACCTTTAAGCTCGATAATTCATTCATTGAAATTGTCGTTGTTGCTGTACAACAACTTCAAAAATTTACATCAGCTACAACAGCCGCCGCCATTAGATGGATGTTACTGCTCGCCATGCCCCTTACGTTCCTCATTTCGCTCTGTTATAAAATGCGGTCGTTATGCTAGTATTTTAACGCATTTGCCTCCTGCTTCTGTTATTTTCGTCATCTCTCCTTTACGGTTCACTTTTATTTACTGGCGCATTTATTTAAATTTATTCCATTTAAATGTTGTGAATATTTATTTTGGAGTTTTGGGAATTTTCCGCACTTTGAATTGCTATTTCTCGGTAATTCTTCAAGAAACTATGTAGACTGATTTTAGATTTACTGAATTCGGGTAGTAGGTGAAATTGTGAACTTTGTCTAAATTTATATTTTTTACTAAGTTAATCTTTCTATTTCTTCATGACAGAAGTGAGAGTGAGCTGTCCAAATCCCATTTTCGAAGTCCTGCTTGACTTAAAATTGTATGTCCCATTTCTTTTATCGAAAATTTAAGCTCCAAAAAGGGCGATTATAAAAATTATATAACGCAGTGTTGGTACTAAAAAAGGCGTGAGTAACAGGTACTGATGAAATTTGATTTGTAAACATCTGTTTACGGCTTGGCAAAGCGTTAGGCGCTCCAGTTACATACATAAATTGGTTAGGTTAGAAATTAAACATTAATTTAATTTCTAAAAATAGAATTATCAAAAAAAAGAAACCAACAAAACATACAACCACATGATCAAGCGTGAATAGCAGCGGCATAGCTGCTCCGATGCCAGAATCTTAACATAAACCTACCTCTAGACTAGTCTTCGATTACATATTTATGTACATATGATAGGAAGGCTCTGTAACTTTTTATACTGCATTTTCCTGCCCTCCCTGGTGACCAAATTGGTGCAGTATAGTTGGTCGTGCTTAAAAAAAAAATCGTGTTGAAAGTGTGGAGTGCCTTCCCCTTGCTTTGTTTACTTCTCTGGCCCCACTGACCATTAATTTTACTTCAAATTTTTATTTAATTTTTTAGTCTATTTTAATTATTTTATTTTTTTATGTTTTTCTACTTTATTTATTTATTTAGTTTTTTTTTGTTTTTTAATTTCTATTTTTTTTCTTGTTTTTTAATTTAATTTTTTTTCTTGTTTTTTATTTTTTAATTTTTAGTTGTTTTCTATTTTGTACATTTAGTTCTTTTTTTATTTTTTTTCTACATTTAATTTTTTTTATTCTTTATTTTTGCCACTTTTAGCATTTTTTGGTTTTATTTATTTCTTGTTTTTTTTTGTTTTGCTTTTTAATTTTAATTGTATAGTTTACTTTTTTTACTTTTTAGTTGTTTTCAAATTGTTTTCCTTTTTTTAATTTCTTTAAATTATTTTACATTTTGTTTGTTGGTGTTCCCGACAGGGAAGGAGTAGATGTATTTTGGAACAATTTTCTGTCATAACTTGCTAATTTCGTTTGGGAGACAGACCGGTTTCAGCGCACATACCGGTATTTTGATAATCTAGGCGGCCAAAAGTCAATTTTGTAAAATGCATTAATTGATTTTAATAATGAATAAAATTGAAAGAGAACACAATAGAGTATTCACTCCACCCCCTCTCGCGCGTTTTCGTCGCGTGCGCTACCGCCTTATTGGCAGTCAAAAGTTCATTGCTTATCACACTACACATATCTCGTTCGGCGTTCGGCAAACAACAAATCTTAAAAAAAGTAAAGTTAACTTATTAAAGTTATATGTCTCGTTTTAATGATGGAAATTGAAGCTTCAGGTATGTTTTTTCCAAATTTAATAAATATTTTATAGATTTTGTTCATTAATAACGTAATTTATCGAATTCTGTATAAGGAGAAATAGTGCATTTTTTACACATATTTTTTTTTATTTGTTAAGCTGAAAGTTATACTTCCAAGTCCGTCCAAGCTTGAATTTTTTTTTCAGATTGTGTACATATGCTTTGAGATGTAGAATAAAGTAGAATTAGCCGCAGAAAACCTCAGATTAATTAATTGTGGAATTTCAAAAGTTTCATTGTACAATTTTTTTTAAAAGCGTTTTCTATACTTGTTATTTTTTGGTTTGTTTAAGGTTCTCAAGGCACTTCAGGGGTTCGAAATGTGACTCGAAAATACCTATTCGACCGCATGCAAGCTCAGAATTCACCAAATTTGGACGAAAAATTAAACTCTTTACAACAGGAGCTTTTGTCAAGTGAAAAATACTCTGACGAACAGATATCAGCTCTTAAGCACAATTTTTCACATTTTAAATCACAAATCAAGAAAAAGTGGCTGCAAGTACATAAAAAGGAAGATGTTTTCCTATCAAAGTACAAGTCTTGGTTGGAAGGAGGTTTTGAATTAACTGTTGCAGCAAAACCGAAACGATGTGGCCGTCCTCAGAAACATTTTAGTGACTCAGGTGAAAGATCTAAAAGACGAGAAAACGTCAATAGAGACATTTTTAATCGAACATTTTTTTTATATTTGTAATGCAAGTCCTCGATTTAGTGCCAAAGTTTTGTCTTTTTGTTAAGAAATCTCCAGATTAGTTTTTTTAAAGTGCACCGACTTCAAATCGACGATTTGAATTGAAGCTCATGCCCGAATATTTTTAACCGACTTCAAAAAAAGGAGAAGGTTAGCAATTCGTCGGAATATTATTATAAATTTTTGTATGTATGTTACCGCATAACTTTGTACCATTGGATTATGTCAGTTGTGTTTTTTGCTTCAAAATTACTTGTTTTAAAATCTTCTTGGTGTGTTATTTTAATTTAATAAAAGATTTTTAGTTAAAATTTTTTTGTAAATACAATATTTCATTAAACAGTTTTTTTGTAGTACATTTTATTTAAGTTTGAGTGAATATTTTAAAATTTTTTTCTAATTTTTAATCTATTTTTTTAATTTTTTTTTAATTTTTTTCTAATTTTTAATTTATTTTTGTAATTTTTTTTTATATATTTTTTTAATTTTTTTTTTAATTTTTTTTTTAATTTTTTTCTAATTTTTAATTTATTTTTGTAATTTTTTTTATATATTTTTTTAATTTTTTTTAATAATTTTTTTATTTTCTTTAAAATAAATTTCTTTTAATGTTTTTGTTGTAATAATTTTTAATTTGTTTTGTTTTATTTTCTTCGTATTTTTATTTATTTTATTTTAATTTTTGTTGTTTCATTTCATTTATCGTATTTTTCATTAGCTTACTTTATGAACATAATCGAAAAATGCTCACCTTAAAGCTTTAAATAGCGCAACTTATGGCCTAACTCAACAACCACATTCGTCCTTCTCATATTTGTTGTTTTTGCTATTGTAGCAATGCGCCTGTGGCCGACGTTAAGCACTACTTTGAGCGAACATTTGCAGAGCCAGCAAAGAAATGAATTCATTGTTTGACATTTCAAATTAATTGAAAAGTTACAGTGCACGGCAATAACGGGTGAGCGTCTAAAGCAAAGCAAAAAAAAAAATATAAAAAAATAACTAAAAAATAAAACAAACAAAACCATACCGCCGCCACCACCCATCCAATCACTCACATCCAACCGCCCACTCGAATTCGGGCTATTGTTTGAGTTTTAAAGTGGGTGCAAAGAACAACAAAACAAAATGCGGCGGCGAGGCTACCAGTACCAGACTGCGTGGCACACCCTGGCGCTAATCGCTATGTACTTGCATGCTTATATGTACATATGTAAATAAATGTGTGCATGTACATACATATGTAACTGGCAGTGGAACGAACGTCATTTCCTCATAAAAATATTTTGCAAATATCACTCAGAATAAACACATTTGCCTGAATAACTAACGGCGTCCATCATTTTGCGCCTGGCACTCGGCGATGCCAACGTCTGGTGTATGTATGACTTGACTGCTTGCATAACTTGCTTATTTAATTTTTGTAATTTAATTTCTTTTGGATTTTTTTCAATGCACATTTTTTTTCTGTTTCTCCCGTTTTGTGCGAGCTATGTTAGCATCAAACGAGGCGAACAAACAATAAAAAAAAAAATTATTATAATAAAGATGAAAGCGAGCAGCACAAAAAAGGAGCGTGGACAAAAAAAAAAATACTTTCATTTCATTAAATCACAAATCCATTGCTCCAACCCGTGCCGCCCTAAATTGGATACAAAATGGCCCATACTGTGGCGTAAGCTCAGGCGCAAACGTTGCCGCAGATCCGTCTTATTTAATGAGAAAATATTACTTCTGTATATGTCTGGGCAAGTATGAGGCATGCGAGTTACCGGCATAGAAAGTAAAATAGATTTACTCTGAAATGCAGCTGAAAATTTAAATATTTTTTTTTTTTTGCAAATGATGATAAATCTAAATGTTTTACTAAAAAAATTACACTGGAATGGCAGCTAAAATCCAAAGCGAAATATCAAAGTCAGCAAAGCATCAAAGGATAAGGCCATACGAGCTTTTGAAACGCCATAGGACAGTGAAGTAGCGACACAAACTTTTTCCTTCTTATTCGGCATTTAGCGACACACTGTTTACCCATTTTTCTACTCCTCCTGGTTGCTGCCGTACCTCAATTTGGCCCACTCCTTAGACCACATAAACCGTACTTAGTATTTTTGTTTCCACATCCTTTGGTTAGCTCGTCCTTTTTGCCTAGTTTTAGTGTCCCATCAGTTGTGTCTTCCGGGTGCCCAACTGAATTTTTGTTATAAACTAACAACAACAATATATCTATTAGTACCACATACATCTGCACATGAGTACTTACATGTATATGTATGTACATACCTACACCAACCTGCACATAGTCGACTTTTCTATGCACATACACACATATATACTCGATGGCGTTCAGTTGCAACTTCAACACTAACCAACTAAAAGTTGAGCCGCCAGCTTGACGGTGGTAATAACTTTCCTTGATGCTCCCTATTATATAACTGGATTTTGGAAAGTGTAAATGAGAGATAACAGGGCTTTCCCGCAAGAACAAGTTACAATGAAGCCACGGTTTTATATTTACATAAATACATATACAAACTCATGTAGCTACAATGAAGTAATTTTAAGATTTCAAAACCGAAGAGACATAGTAAAAAGTTATCGTGCCGCTTTTCCAAAGATTCCATCCAATCCTCTTATATTTGTTTTCCTCATAACTTTAAAGTTGTGTTCCCTATACAAATTTTGAGCAAAAAAACTGCGTAAAAGGTGGCACAGAAAAAAATTTATTTTGGTTACCCTGTGTAAATGCCTTCCTTGTTCACTAATTTAATGGTGAATAATTATTGTAGAAGCTTATATTTAGTAAGTTCAAATTTTTGTAGAAAGTTTTTGGTACTGTATTAGGCGTATGCGGATTATTCCAGATATTTTTTTTTTTACTTTTGAAGATTTTCCGGACATTAAAGATCTTTTCAATATTTTTCGGACTTATTGAGGGTTTTAAATTTTTCGGATTTTCACGATGTTTCAGAGTTTTCACGATTTCCGGACTTTTAACGATTTTTTTTTCGAAGTTTTTACAATTTTTCGAAGTTTTGAGAATTTTTCGGAGTTTTGACAATTTTTCGGAGATTTGACAATTTTTCGGAGTTTTCACGATTTTTAAGTTACTACGATTTTTTTAGTTTTCACAATTTTTCGGAGTTTTCACGATTTTTTGGAGTTTTCACTTTTCGGACTCTTCACACGATTTTTCGGAGTCTTCCCGATTTTTAGCATTATTCAAGATTCTTAAGAATGCACGATTTTTCGGACTCTGCAAGCTTTTTCTGACCTTTCAAACCTCGAGATTTTTCGGACTTAATTTTTCAAGATTATCGGACTTTTCAAGATTTTTCTGACCGCAAGATTTTTCGAACTCCAAAATTTTTTAGACCTTTCAAAATTTTTCGGACTCCGCGATTTTTCGCATTATTAAAGATTTTTCGTACTTGACTGTGCAAGATTTTTCGGATTGTTCAAGCTTTTTCGAACTTTTAAAATTTTTTTTTATGGCATACATATTCGACTTTTTTCAAACTTTACGGTATTTATCGAACTGTACAATATTTTTCGATAATTTTTTTTGTAGATATTTTTCGGAGTGTTCGATATTTCAACATTTTTCAGAACGTCGAGATTTTTCTGAGTATTGCCTCTTGGGTAAGAAAATCTCAGGATTTTTAAGATACCTTCCCCGCACTAGCTCGTTTCTCGCTCTCGGAGCTATTCCTTATTTTGGTACACTTATGGTAAGCCTTTTGAGGTGAAAAATAAGAAAAAAACTAGCCTACTTGTGACATAAATAAGGGTTCAGTTACGGTTTTATCGACCCAAAATAAAATATCTATTTAAATGCCATTGGATTATCTGCCAAATATTTTTTTAAATTTAAAAATAAATTTCAACTTTGTATGCACATGTGCGCAGATTTTTCTGCTAATCTGTTAGTATACATTTTCGGGATTTGTTGCCATTA
>NW_016165872.1:0-26050 GCF_001687245.7 Rhagoletis zephyria | reverse complement strand
TAAATAACTGTCAGTGTGATTATTAATAAATACTTTGGATCATGCCATGCACTGCTGGTAACTCGCACGTATTCTTTCTCTAATAAAAATCCCATTTTTTGAGTCTTAGGTACTTAGCATCGTGAAGCACTGTATCTTAACTTTTAAAATATTTTACCGAAAAGGAATGCACCGAATTTTTCTGGAAGGCTATTGATGGTAAACTAGGAGTTCTATTTACTGTCGAAATTCGACCGTACTACTGTTCTTTTTTTACGTAGAATACGTCTTACGTTTCGATATGGGGGCTATGCTCAAATGTTGTAGTTGTAATTTTTGAGCTTCACGAAAACGCTTATTGCACGAGAACTGGTGAAGCGATTGCAAAGGAAGGTGTATCGTTTCAAACAAAAAATTCCAAACCTATCGACAGATACATTCCTGTAAGTAACCGATTCGGTGTCTGTCCTAGAAACAACGGTAAATATTGGCCAATTTTGGGGCCTTACAGTGCTCCAGAAACTTGTGATTTACAGGTATAACTTTCATTTTCGGGATATAGGTTCCTTGGGGCAGTAGCAATATTATCGTGTACAAATTTTATATAAATTCAATAAATATCGAGCATTTTAAGGCAACATTTTTTTGAAAAAATTAGCAATTTTTTGTTTTGTTACCAAATTTCCCGAAAACCGCTCGAATGATTTTGTTTTTGTTTTCTTTAATCAAAAGCTCAAGTATTTCCCTTTCGTAACTATTGCCGCTAGGTGTGAGCGTATTAAAATCTCGGTACAACTTCTTAACCTAATTTCAACTTGAAGTTTGGCAATAAAATTTAATCAGGTTTACGATATGTAAGCCAAGAAGAAATAAATAGAGCATGTGCGGAAAGTTCAAAAAAATTTGCTTCGCACCCTAATGCCCATACATAGGTACATTCATTATTACCTACTACCCTCTAAAATAAGTATGCCGTTGAATTAACAATTACCTGAGGTAAAACCAAACATACATCGACAAAGTATTTGGTAGAAAAAACAATTTGAACGTCAGGAGTGACGTGACATTGATCACGTGACCGTAGTTGACGTGAGGAGAAAGATAGCTAATGACATCTGGATATTATTAATTCAAGACAATTTGCATAATGCCTCTTAAGATGATAAAGTGGACAAAAAAACGGAAGTCTTGCGAGGATTCATTGAGCTGAACAACCACATTGGTGGCATCGACTTTAAAGACATATGGAATTGCAACGATGTCGACGACGAAATTAGACAAAGACAAAGATATGAAAAGAAACAGCAATAAAAAGGCAAGTCAAGACAATAACAATAACAATAACCCTAAATACGCCCAATGAAAATTAATGCACGACAACAACAACCAACTGACTGGTGAGTGCCAATAACGCTGGCTGGAAGTCTGTCAGCCAACAACGAAGCCAACAAAATATCGCACGTAAATAACTTTTTACAGCAATTCAAATCAATTAAAAGAGTTGCAAACTATGCGCCAACAAACTGTGGCGGAGACTGACTCAATGGCTGGAATAGTAGTCGTTCGTAAGCTTTGCCGCTTTGCCACTACCAGAAGAGCGAGCGCCAAGTGCAACTTCAACAAAACTGCCATTACCATTTCCGAGAATTTAAGCGATTGCGTGGAAGTGCATTGGGGCGGGTCGGGAAGAATTTACTCGTACTTGTCTTAATGGCAATGCGACTGGGACAAACAGTCGCTAAATGGTTGCACTTGTAGGTTAGTTTGAAACTTGGTAAGGACGCAAAGCGAAATGGGCGCGAGCGTGCGTTGTGCGATATTTCAGCTACAAACCGTAATAACTGTATCAGATTATGAAGTTTAATGATGGAAAGTTTAAGACACGAAAGGAAATTTCTACAAAGTTGCCAGAGATTTTTCGTAATTTAAACATTTAGTAATTGGGGGCAAACGACGGAAAGTTGTTTTTTTTTGTATTTATGTCTTCGCTGGGGCTAACAATATTTTTAAAAATAAGCTCGTAAAACTCGGAAGTTTTCACTTACTTAATGCACTTGCTAAATGAGGTATTTTGGTAGTAATTGAAAGCCTTTTCATAATTACTATCACTTCCTGGCGCTTGTTATGCGGATATTAAAGAACATTTGACAAGCGAGTTTAACGGCGCAAAGGAAAAAAGTGTTTGGCAAAAAATTAAATTCCTTTGGGATATTTTAATACTGCGGGGGTTGAGTAATTTTATGTCAATTAATGTAAGATATCATATTTAACTATATGTACATATATTATTAAATAATAAAATGCCTACATTCACTCATTGCTAGTATGCTGGACGGCTGCCTAGATATCAATTCATCGAGTTACCGAACGAAATCGGCTCCCCCGAAAGGCCGCTAGTCTCTCTGCTTCCCCATTGTAAATGACTCAGTACAGCGCAATGGGGCAATGTCTCTGAACAGCGTAAAGTGAGCACCCTTATTCTGGATAGTCGTGATAAACGACGCCCTGGAAGAGTTGGAAAGGAGAGTGTGCCAGATTTTTGCCCACATGTAGGGCTCCTTGATGTTGTCACATGTAGGTCCCCTACAGTTTTAGAAAACACTTTTTTTTTACATTGAGAAGTGGTAGCGCACACCTGTAGCCCCTACACCACAACGGCCCCACAGGGTACTTAAACTTGGTCACAAATTCGTCTGCTAGCTGCCGACTTTCTATAAATCCTGGAAAGACGCAGCTCATACTATTCATCAGGAGCTTCCCAGCTTCCCTGAATAGCGAATGTTTCACTTGTTCTCTCTCACAGGGCCAAGTTCTTGGGGCCTGCTATCATGGAAGCCCTAATTTTGGGGAGCGAGTAAAAAAGACATCGGTGGCTCTTTACTGGTATGAGAATGCCATGGGCAAGGGAGGAGACCTTTCTCCAAAAGTGATACACAGGCTATATGAAATCATAATCAACCCAATCATGTTATATAGGGTCATTGTCAGTTGGAGTTCACTGGAAAAGTCTACTCTTGTTCGGAAGCTATAGTGCTTGCAAAGGAGCTCCCCGGACTATTCCTACTCCAGTGCTAAATGGCATGCTCAGTGTCGCACCCGTCGACATTACGAGCAAAGTATTGGCGGTTCGCTCGCCATTACGTTCAAAAGCTTTGGCTTCTCTTTCAACCTACTGAAAGAAATAGACCTGAGTGTTCTGAGCAGGCCCAAAACAGATCCTTCTCCATGGACTTCTCTCCAGGGGGAGAATGGCAGTCGCTGGATTAGAGAAGCAATTAACCTCTCCACGGACGAATCGAAGCTTGGCGAAGGAGTTGGAATAGTTGTCTATTGTCAGGAACTCTCAGTAGATCTTAAGTTCAGACTGCCGGATCCCTGCCGCGTCTTTCAAGCAGAGGTGACCGCCATAAAAGAGGGAGCGGATTGGCTATGCGCCAATGTCTTAGTTACTAGGAGGGTAAATATCTACTCTGATAGCCAAGCGACAATCAGGGCGCTGGGATCAGTAATGATCAAGCTCATTTGAGTCCCAGGACACAGTCACATTACTGGTAATTGCAGGTCTGATGAATTGGCTAGGCGGGGCACCCTCGAGGCCATCACCTCGGACAGCAGAGGCATAGTCGCTCCGTTGGCAACCTGTGGCCTGCTTTTGGACAGATGGGTTCACACTCGGCTCAGCGAGTGCTGGGCGAAAACTCGGATATGCAAGTCCTTCTGACTGGGTGTTTACCTCAGGCGGTCAAGGGAGCTTCTGCAGCAACACCGCTCGTTCCTTACAGGTTTACTTACCAGAAATTGCCCTTTAGAAACCCACGCGATGCGATGGATCCCTACTGCTGCAGCTGTTTGGAAGAGGAGGTGGACTCATCTCAGCACTTCCTTCTCAGGTACCCGAAATACGCTGGACTAAGGTTAAAGCACCTCGGTGCGAATTTTATCAACACTCCTGAAAAGCTCTCCGGAGTGGACATCACCTGCCTGTGGAACTTAGTTTTGAGGACCCAGCGCTTCTCTAAGTTTAAAACAGAGAATTTGTAGTTAGCGTTAAAATAATTTTTGTAAGTTGGTAACACAGGGGACTATCTAATTAATGTCTAAGTGAGTCCCCTTGTGGGGTCTGCCACAACAACCTAACCTAACCTACTCTTATGAATGGGCTGTTCGCTAGTCCAAGATGGGGTTGTGATCTCCAATGGAATGATATGAACTGTGCGAGACGGCTCTTTCAAAAGAAACGCCCGCATCTAAATTATATAAAATAAGAGTGAAGTTGTGCAATAGTGTCATAGCTCTGAGGGAATGGTAATTACGAAGGGAGTTGAAATGACAGCATATTTTAGCCCAACCCTCTAAATATGGATAACAAATTAAAGTGCTTGATTAGTAGAATACAGTACATCCTAAACAAATGCCAATCCCAAATGGCCACCATAAAAAAATGGCGGATTACATTTTTTTTCAATTCCGGGGTGTAAGACGAATTTTTTTTCTGGTACAGTTTGCTGCTTAGCGAGATGAAGTCACATGGGCATAACGTACAAAAGTGCCTGAGGACTAACTTCGTAATCATGCAGAGTTCTTTGTGTTGCTTTGTCGCATTTAAACTGCGACTACATACATAAAATTGTACCATCATCTCCAGGCGCATCTGCAGCAAAGAAACATAAAAGAAGTGGAGAAACAAAGTGATCCTGTCTTTCGAGTGTTGTTGCTTTAATTTTAGTTTTTCTCTAAGCGTCATTTTTACAATTTTGTATTTATTTTTTTTTTTGTTGCGTGTAAAGTTCAGAATTATCAACTCGTCGTCTGACAGCAAACAAATCGAAATTAAAATTTCAACACCGCAAACTGACAACAGGCCTCTATATTGTTTGCTTTGTCCGAGTGTATCCTTGAACTAAACTTTGTCAGCTTTTTTTTTATGTACATACATACAATATACGTGCATATGTAAGTATGTACATTAGGATGTTCCAAAAACTTACCTGAAAAAGTACAGTCAGAGTTTTACAGCTCTCACCCCCTAGGGTTGTTCTATGTCAAAAAATATACCCCTGATTTTTATTTCTTTATAAAAAAATATTTAGAGGTCGCCGAATGTTCTTAACCTATGTATTTCATATTTACTTCATAATTTTTTAATACTAACGATTTTTCATAGGTCTCCATTGCAGCTTTTGCGGGTTTTGGAGACCTATTCAAAATAGTTGCTATTATATATATGGTTAAATGAATATTTGGGTATTATAATTGGAAGTCTCCTGAAGAGAAACAGCGTTTTCCGATGGAAAAATATTTATTTTCATGGATTCTAAGTATACTATTTCTACGAAAAGTTGCGTTGTCCATGGACAACGCGGAGTTACCTTTAAACTTTTTTTTGAATTCGGAATAAAAAATACAGGGAGGTTAAAATTTCGAATTAAATTTTTTTCTTACCACCCTATTGTAAATAGGTTTTCTATTTGCTCTCAACTTTGTGGCATTTACTTCCGAGCTGAACGTGAGTACAAGGGTTTTCCTTTGCATTTATTTAGCATTTATCGAATATTGCAATTTCGGAAGGGTGACATGGAGGAAAAGAAGCAAGAAGGAAATGTCGCCAATGAAAATTAAAAAACAGCATTTGCAGTTTTGTGGCGTAGTAGCTTATCTTCCTGATTTATTTAGTGGTTAAACGAGGCTTGAAACTAGATCGCTGATGCTACGTAAGATCAAGAAGCTGGCTCCCGTTTCCAAAGGCCTAAATACCATAGAGCCATTACACTTCTGACCCGATTATATTTCGTACCCTTAGAGCTTCTTCTTCATTATTGCCAACTGCTGATGGATTTAGCCACAAACGACGCTAATGGACGCAGCGCAAAGTTGTGCTCGTCGACGGTGGTTCTAAACAGTTCAGCCGCCATTTCGTCAGTTCCAGGGAAATTGCTGTTTTTAACCCGCGCTAGTGAGATTTTCACCTTCTTTCGGCCGAGTGGAGGGATGTGAGCATCGAAATATTTCGTAAGGGTTCGGGGAGCAGATTTCCATCTTTTCTCTGCAGCAACCAACCCCGGTCTTGAAACCATTTGATTGGTGCCTTATTTTCTGAAATAATTTGGCATATATAATTTCTAGAGAGACTTAGTGGGAATTCATCGGAGTAAATCATACCACTGACCCTGTCCTTTAGGTTAGAGTGATCTGTAAAAGTGTCCAATCTACTTTGGTTCCTCACAAGGGTATTTGTCGAGCATTTTTTTGCCGACACACTCTTGTTATGTGGTCTATTTAAGAATTAGTGGCATCCCAGGAAAACAGACTGAGAGAACTTTAAAGACAACCTGAGGTTGAACGCAGCCAACTCTGGGCAGGAAAATGAGGAATAACATAGAGAGAAGACATCATCTTTTAGACATTAAATCCTTAGGTTCTATCCCATATTTCGATACAGAGCGGACTAAGAGAGTAGAGAAAACTGGCTAGTGGCTAAGCAAATATGCTCAGTGCTTCGACTAAGGTGGATCACATTAACCTTGAAGGGTTAACACCTTCAAATTACTTAAGTTACCTGTAGTGGATGGCATACGCCAGGCGCGTTACTCAGGTGTACGTGGCGTATGAGTAACTTTCTTTTCTGCTCATTTTTCATACAACAATCCTATGCGTATTTTCATTTGACTACTATTAATTCTTTATTTATCCATCGATTTTCTTCAGTAGTAACTTGATTTTATTTGTAACAGAACAGGCTTTAGCACAGATGCAAACACTTGACACAGAACCTGTTATTTTTTAAATTTCTCTTCATAAAATAACAAAAAAATAAAAAAAAACTGGAATGATTAATTAATTTGTCAGAAACTATAAGTCCTATCGGAAAATGATGTATTCATAGCTTATGGGAAATTCTATTAGCTTTCATTTGCCGTATCTCATATTAAGGTTGTTAAATTGGTTCGTAAGGTATACGTGTTTAAGTGGAACCAATTTTTGTTTTAAGCTGAATAACGGTAAATTGAAAATATCTTGGAAACGTATCCATAGAAAAAATTAGCTCGATTTTCGATAGTCACCAAGCAATTATACACAAAAATTGGATAGTGGCGTCTGTAGCACAAAAACCAAACTAAAATTTGTGATCCAGTGCAATCAAATGTATAGTAGAGAGAAAAAATCTGCCGTTCATAACCCAAAGAATGATGGTGTGCTGCGGAAAAGTGTTAAACAATTGACTTAGTTGACTGATTGACTAAGCTGAATGGAACCAATAAGAAGTTGCACAGAAGTCACACAAAACAAGAGTGAAAAAAACGAGTTAGACTGTAGATAAAAAACAAAAAAAAAAACAAAAAAAATAACAGCTCAAAGGACAGACAGCAAGAGGGTCAGCTGCAATGGCGTTTAGGTTAAGAAATTTTCTGCCAACAATTTTGCTGAAATTGAAAAACCCATTGACATTTAGAGACAATAATGGTGTCGAACCACCAATCCATATGCACACAAGGACATACATTCAGACACAGACATGGAAGACATGAAAGATACCAGTCTGAACTGGGCTTAACAAGAGGGCTGGAAAAAAACAAAACGAAGTACAAATTGCTGTAAAGCTCTGTATTTTTTTGGAATTTTTATCTTTTATTTTTTTTCTTAATTTTTTTTTTTGTGTGACACATTTGGTGTATGCGATCCGCTCGTCCAGCCGTCTGTCCGCTTATACTTTCCTCAATTCATTTGTTTGCTTGTTTATTTACTTGCATGTTTATTTGCTTTAGTCCTTTTCTTCAATTTTCGGCGTTCGTTTTCAGTTTTTTGCTGCAATTTGTTGAATACTGTTTCTGCTCTTTTTTCTGTCCGTGGTTGTCGCCGCAGCTTTATTTTGTCATTTCATTGCCTTTTTTCTTTTTTAGTTGCTCTTTTTTTTCTTATTTGCAGTATTTGGTCATGTTCATCGCTCTTTTTGTTTTGTTGTTTATCTTCTGTTTTGTTGTTGTTTTGGATTTCCAAGCTATCCAGCTAGCCAGGCTGGCAGTTGTCTGTCCGCTTACATTCGCTTGTATTTGTATTTGTTCATTGTCTCCTTTGTAATATTAAACAAAGCGTGGTACGTGATTGCAATTAAAATTGAAAAGCGTTAAGCGAACTGGACTATTAACTTCCATACACACAATGCAGACAAGCGTGCGCGAGCATGAACATGAACACAAACCCATACAGGGAATAGTGTGTACGTACATATGTTTGTATGTCTGTACGCATGTTTACAAGTATACCATATACGTCGTACATACTTTGCTCTGAAGTATTTTCCAGTCTTCAAATTTACAGCTTTTATTTTTACTTTAAAGAATTCAGATTTCAAGGAACTCCAGTTTGTTATTGAATGCACCAAATGCAGCCGAAACCCTGGTCCTGGAGAGGATGTTATATATTACGAGTTCGACAAGTTTGAGTCGCAATGTTTTTTCAATGAACTGCTGGCACAACTAAACATTATATTTCTGCTTTCTGAAGGTTTTGATCTATGTATATAAGACATATGTATAAGTTTCGCCGGGTCGCCAGAAAAGGCACCCAACTTCTTTGTGTTGATCCTCTTCTCTAGAGTTTTTTCCAAGATTTGAAGTATGAATATCTCGAATGTTCGTTCACCCAACCATATTCTGAACCAGAGTTGATGCAGGCAGCTTATATACTCCTCGGCGCCTGAGTAGTTCAGCAGGTGGACTTCCAGTTGCAGTAGCTTTGCTGTTTTACGGAAAA
Source organism: Rhagoletis zephyria (assembly GCF_001687245.7). NCBI lineage: Eukaryota > Metazoa > Arthropoda > Insecta > Diptera > Tephritidae > Rhagoletis > Rhagoletis zephyria. The sequence goes on along the minus strand of NW_016165872.1, from coordinate 17,320 downwards.
CACACCAAATTGCTTACCATTCAGCTAAGTGGAAAAGTGCCCCCCCCAAAATTAAATTATGTTCTGGGCATCGGCTAGTAATTCTTAGTGATTGTTCTAACAGGGGTTCAGCTTGCGATTGAAACCTTTCGTAAGTCGCCTGACTCAGCTGTTCGCAAACACCTAATTCGATCACTGCCTCTTTTTAACCTAAAGTTCCGAGGATTTTGAATGCTAATTAACGACTGACTTTATTCAATACGAACGAATGTTATTTTACAAAGAATGAATGATGAAAACAGAAAAGAAATAGTATGCAGGGTTGCAAGAGGTACATGGTTGTAATTTAGAGTGCATATTCATTTACTACTATTTACTACGAACTACTTCGCCTCCACAACATATCCTCTCGAAGTAGAGAGCTTATTCCTCTGAGCTGCGTTCGACAAGACCCAAATGCGATGAACAAATACTGTGTTTAATTTGCGTCAGACCCTTGGTAAGGATGTCCGCTGGCATTTGCTGTGTTGACATATACTCTAGCGTGATCGTCTTATCTTGCACACAGTCACGGATAAAGTGATGACGTATGTCAATGTGCTTTGTCCGAGGGTGGAAATTCGAAGATACAGCCAACTTTTGTGCGCTCTGATTATCGTTTAATAATTTGACGCTGGCACAATCAATCCCCACTTCTTTCAAGGCAGCTTTCAAATATAGGGCTTCCTTAGCAGCCTCAGTTATCGCAACGTATTCCGCTTCTGTACTGGAAAGTGAAACAGTACGTTGCTTACGCGCTTCCCAGCTTACAGAGGACCCGGCGAATATAAACGCAAAACCTGAGTAGGATCGCCTGTCCGCTGAATTTGCGCCCCAATCGGCATCGACTACACCGTACAAATCCGCACCTGTCTTCTTGTACAGTAAACCTTGTTGTAATGTACCCTTAACGTAACGCAAAATTCTCTTTGCTGACTTCCAGTGCTCATCCAGGTAGTTACTGTTGAATTGACTCATAAAATTCACGGCATACGCTATGTCTGGTCTTGTAGATACCGCCATGTACATCAAAGCACCGATTAGACTTTGATACGGGTATTTCGCCATGACAGCCTCGTTTTTCGTCGCAGGCATTGTGAGTTTGCAATTCGCTTCTATTGGCGTTTTCGAAGGATTGCATTCTGACATGCCGAAACGTTCCAATACTGATTCAGCATATGACCGTTGTGATAGAAAAATCTCGCCCTTCACCAGATTCTGCTGAAAATCTATGCCCAGACATCGATTAACCTTGCCGATATCCTTCATATCGAAATGTTGTGAGAGCGTTTTCTTCGTTGCTTTTAACCAATTATCGTTGTTGGATGCTAACAGCAAATCATCTACGTATATAATGACTAACATGATGTTGTCGCCTTCACGCCGCACGTAGAAACATGGATCGAAATTCGTTGCCTTTAACCCAATCCGGTTCAGAGTTAATGACAATTTGTGATACCACATTAACCCTGACTGACGCAAACCATACAGTGCTTTCTTTACTAAACACACAGGGTTGATTCGTTGTAGTGATGCTCGCCACTCTTCTGCTGTTCGTTGAATTTCGTTACTATGCTTCGTCAAGCCCTTTAAGCCCACGGGTTGACCTCGTTGAATTTTCCTCAACACGCTCATAAGGTGGTCTGGAACATCCATATAGATTTTCTCGTCCAGATCGCCGTTTAAGTATGCGGTGACCACATCCATCTGATGTATCTGCAGATCCAGCTCTGCAGCCAACGCTGTGAAAAATCGTACTGAAGTCGACCGTACCACAGGGGATGAAACCTCATGAAAATCTTCCCCTGGGCGTTGAGCGTAGCCCTTTGCTACGATTCGAACCTTCTTCAGATTCTCTTCTTTAGTACGAAATACGAATTTGTTGCCAATGACCTTACGGTCGGAAGGTTTTTCAACTACTTGCCAAGTTTTGTTCCGCATATGCGCCAAAAATTCGTCTTCAAGCGCCTTTAACCACATAGACGCGTCCTGGGATTTCAGCGCCTCCGACAAAGTTTGCGGATCTTCAGTGACGAGACGTGCGGAAATCTCTTCATTACACTCGTAGAAGTCATCTGAATCAGCTGCATCCTCCTCCTTTTTCTTCATCGCTGTAGTTAGCTGCTTTTTCTGTGTTGTTCTTTTCGAACATCACATCTATTGTATTTTCATTTTCGCTGTCTTTTTCGATTTCCTGCTCAAAGTCCTCAAATGTTCCATCGAAACCCGATTTTTCGATAAACTTTACATCACGGCTTATAATGACACGCTTTTTAGTCTTCGAATATAGCCGGTATGCTTTTGATTCGTCCGAATAGCCAACGAATACACACGGCTTTCCTTTTGCCGGATTTTTATTGAGTACAAACGCTTTCTTACCGAATATTTTCATGTGAGACACTGTCGGATTGCGCTTTGCCCATACCCGGTATGGGACTTCACCTGTTGTTCTTGTTACACAACGATTTCGGATGTAACACGCCGTGTTCACTGCTTCGGCCCAAAACGATGGAGGTGCGCTCGCATGTTTCATCATGCACCTTGCCATCTCAACAAGCGTTCTGTTCTTGCGCTCCGCCATACCGTTTTGTTGCGGAGTATATGGTGCCGTAAGACGACGTTTGATTCCGCACTCACTTACAAAATTGTCAAATTCTTCATTACAGTACTCGCGGCCGTTATCGGATTGCAACGCTTTAATTTTCTTGCCCGTAAATGTTTCAACTTTCGCTTTATACTGCTTGAAAACCTTAAGCACATCCGATTTATTCTTTATGAAAAAGATTTCACACCATCTCGACTTTTCGTCGATGAAAGTTACAAAATATTTTGCACCAGCATTAGACGCATGTCTCATTGGCCCGCACACGTCGGTGTGTACAATCTCGAGTAATTCGTTTACTCTGTTCGCATCCGATTTTGGAAAAGCCGCGCGCACTTGCTTTTCACTAGCACAAATTTCACAGTCGGAAAGTTTCTCGGTTTGTTTAAATTCTAAGCCCAGCACCGAACCGTTTGCCATAGATTTCAAATCGCGTTCGTTTACGTGGCCCATTCTGTAATGCCACAAATCAATACTGTTTTTAGCATTTGCCAAATTCGCGAAATTTTTCGAAGTTTTCAAATAGTACAAATTACCGATTCTTTCGGCTTCCAACACCACTTTATTGTCACTGTTCATAATAACGGCTTCATTCTTTTCGAATTTTACAGCATAGCCCTTGTCGGTAATTTTAGCAACCGACATCAAATTCGTACGCAAGTCAGCCACAAGCAAAACATTCTCCAAGTCCAAATCGATTTGCTTACCACGAACGTCTACCTTTGTGCACACTTTACCGACACCGCTTATCTTTGTCGAACAATTATTTGCCAAACTTAACTCGTCATTTATTTGCTTGACACTTTCAAAAATGTTTGTATTTGCACTCATATGAGATGTACAGCCACTGTCCAGGCACCACCTCATATTTCCCACAGGGACTGCAAATGCTTTTTCCACTGTATTTAATGTCACTTTTGCTTTTTCGTTTGCTTCTTCGTTCATACGCGTATTTTGTTTTTGTGGTTTGTTTGTACAATTTCTCGCGAAATGACCCGGCTTACCGCACCGATAGCACTTTATTGCTTGTTTCGAATTCCCCGAATTCCGACCAACGTACGATTGGTTTGGCTTTTTCTTTATGTAAAGCACATTATTGTCCACTTTATCCTCTTTCGATTTTCGCGACTCATATTCTTCGAGTATTTTCACGCGAAGTACCTCTGGCTTCGGCAATTCGTCTCGCGTTTCCACCGCACACCGAAAAGTCTCGTACGACGCTGGCAGGCTATACAACAATAAAATTGCTAGCAGCTCGTCGCCAATTGCGACTCCTATTTCTTTTAGCTTCGCGACTGCGTCGAAAAATGCGTTGAGGTGATCTCGAACTTTCTCGTCTTCTGACATGCGCGACAATGCTACACGTTTAAGTAGTGTCGCTTTTCTAGCTGGCCCTTTGGACTGGAATGTCGATTCCAATCTTAACCAAATTTCACGTGCACTTCTGCACTCTGAAATTAGCCCTAGCTCTGTTGGTGCTATCGCCAACGTAATGTCCGCTGATGCCTTTTGATCAGCAATTATCCACTCGATGAGTTTTGCCTCATCCTCGGGTTTCGCGATAGAGCCATCTGCGTAGCTCCACAGATCATTTTTAATCAAAATTGCACGCATCTGCAACTTCCACGAATCATAGTTTTCCGCGTTCAGCGGTTCGATTCTCACAACACCGGCCATTATGCTCAAAAGTTAAATTTTCTTTTTATCACGGAATAAACTTCACTTTACTTTTCACAGTCGTTCACAGTCTCTCGGGCGCTGGGCCCATAACCTAAAGTTCCGAGGATTTTGAATGCTAATTAACGACTGACTTTATTCAATACGAACGAATGTTATTTTACAAAGAATGAATGATGAAAACAGAAAAGAAATAGTATGCAGGGTTGCAAGAGGTACATGGTTGTAATTTAGAGTGCATATTCATTTACTACTATTTACTACGAACTACTTCGCCTCCACAACATAACCGACTCCCAAAAAAGGAGGAGGTTATCAGTTCGTCGGAATATATACATATATTTTTTTATGTTACCGCATAACTTTGGACCAAACCGATTTCGATAATTATTTTTGCATGCAGGTTAAAGACTAACACTTAAAAGACCAATACAAGAAGGGAAGTAAAGGTGGCTACGTACATAGGTAAAGAAAAGGATAAAGGCAAAGGTGAAATAAAAACAAAAACAAAGATGCGTAAAGATAAAGCAAAAATGAACACCAAGGTAAATTTAAACACTTTACTCATATATGTATATAAGTGCAAAGGTGAAGGGGAATATGTAGATGAAGAAAATGATAAACATAAAAGTAAAGACAAGATGAGGATACCGATAAAAGTAAAGATGAAGAAAGGAGAGGAATGATTAAAATAAAGGTAATTAAAGAAGAAAGGATATAGAGAGAGACACAGAGACTCAATCTGGGAACTCTTTTGGGATTTCAGAGATTTTCGGGATTCTCGGGACTTATCGATAAAATAATCGATGTTTTTATCGGTTTTGTTATCGATATTTCTATAGATTTTTTTCCGAAATTTTTATCGATATTGTTATCAATTTTGCTATCGATATTTTCTGAACTTACCGATATAATAATCCATATTTTTATCCATCTTGTTATCGACATTTTTATCGATTTGTTATCGATTTTGTAATCGATATTTTTAACTATTTTTTCAGCGACATTTTTACCGATTTTGCTATCGATATTTTTATCGATTTTGTTATCTGTGCCAGGTTTAGGAGAAATTACTAAAGCGATTACCGAGATGTAATCATTACTGGGTGGGGCTACGCCCATTTTCCTAAAATTTATAATAATCTTATTTTTCTCCTAAGCATTGTAAATATAAATTTTGAGAGAATAAGCTTCAGTAGTTACTAAAATATCGCAGTTTTCGTATTTCTGAAAGCTTCCGTTATATCTGAGATTGGCGTTGTTATTGTCCGATTTTGCCCGTTTTAATACCATCCGTCTTACGATAAAAAAATACACGTACGAAGTTTCGTTAAGATATTTCGAGTTATGGACGGACAGATACTAACGGCTAAATTTCTTTCTTTTTTGCATTCTGAGTATTTATGTATGTATGTGTACATTTGTCTATATCTAGATGGAATTGCTATTGTAAAGGCAATTGAAAAGTATCTTTTTCTTCGAAACCGCTGAATGAATGAGTGATCTAACTGAGCAAAGTACTGCGTATGTATGTACTCATAATATTTTAGTGACCATTTTTAAAATCACTTTAATTCGACAGTCAATTTTGATTGAATTGAAAAACCGAAGCGGTTGCCGCTAAGCTACGCAATGACTATTTATTGAAAACTTTTTAACCACTTGCATTCGGTACCGAATGTGCAAAACTCATAATTTGGAAAACCAAACAAATCCCGCAATTAATACAAATGAATAAAGTTTCTGCAATAAATATTCTTATTTCGCATTTTGATATTTTAAAGCCCTTACAGCTTAACATTTAGCCCATTGTATTTAGCTGATTTTCGCATTGTGGTTAGAAGTTATTTAACAAATCGCCAAAGTTTCTCAAGTTTTAGACAATTATTTACATATCTCTCTGGTAAGTTGTGGCAACTTTTATAAACACTGGTTTGCCTCGTTACATTGCATGCCAATTCATAAACATGCATTGTGAACATATGAGTACATATATAAATGTGTACATATATGCATGTAAGTCTGAATTGCCCAAAAACTTTTACTAATTCTCAATAATAACTTCATCTAGCGCAGTCGACATTTGCTGGTAGCCAACGCCATCGCCAACGCCTTGCCTTTTTGTTGAACTCCTTTTGTGTTTCTACTCCTACTATTTCTTATACTGCACATTTATTACCCTTTATTCTTCATTTATGCGCTTTCCGGAAAACTTTTATTCATACTCCCGCCAATAGCTGTCGCGTGGCGCATTGTAGCTTGTTTTTGTTGGCCGCCGAACTTTTACCCACAGCAAAGTTTTGTTATAACTGAGTCAGCTTGACATGCATACGCATGTAAATATGTATGTTATATGTAAGTATGTATATATATATGTAAATGTTAATATACCAACAACTAATTTTAGTTAGTATTCGCTTTGGTTTGCTTTTGGCTAAAAAACAAATTATCATTTTAGCAGTTTTTTATGCGGCTGCTGATTTATTAGAAAACACAGTGAGGTCATGTAAATTAGGTTTTCCCACTTTATCATCAATTACAGAATGGTATTTTATTCAGAATACAAGGATTGAAATTTCTACGAAGCAGGTGTTGAAAAGTCTTATTTAAAATACTGACCAGTTTAGTGATTTCCAATTCTACAGGTGGACTTAATTTTGTTGCCATTAGCTTCCTTTACAACACCACGAAAAGAGGATAGCATTCTCTGCTTTCTGGTGACATACCCTTAGATTATATTCGGATCGATTGCACTGTTTTAAGAAGCTGCACCGCATGGCTTCCTTAAAAGCATCCGTCAAACAACTCTTTATGGGCAGCTTCTTCACAATTCTGTGTAGCATTAGGCATAACGCGGCAACAAGTAGGAAATCTTTCATAATAGGCAACGTTGCTTTTTGAAGTTCTCCGAAGAATCCGTGGTCGCTTCGCGTATAACAGTCCCTTATTCCCCAAGAGGATAATCCAAAAAACTGGCGAACTCTCTGAAGGCTTATTCGGACCCTTGAAGTCCAGAAGGATGAAACAAGGGTTTACTACGCGTGGTGTGCTTTCCCCGCCTTTACGTAACTTCTATATTTCTCAGCCATCAGAGAGAGTTTCACTGACCTCCGACAATTTGTATCACTTAGATGAAGGCACACTATTGCAACGATGAATAACGCGGCAATTTTTGGGGTTACCATCGACACTTTGCTCTACTTCTCTGCGCACTCAACCGCAGTTGTCAATAAAGTACGAGGAATAAACTATACTGAGATTTTTTGATCACCGAATACTAGTAGGATGCAGTAGATGAAGTTAGTGACTTATGAAAATTCTGCACTTCGGACAGAATAAGGATGTTGGCTTATTTTGCCGGAGCACCACTCAAATAGCGATGCCTAAATGGTCCCAATTAAGGAGCATAACCTAATCTTGGTGATTCAGACTTACATCGCTCAACCACCTGATCCAACGATGTACAACGAACGAACAATCACTCGACTCGTGAATGTAGTAATTTGAGTTCAACTCCCACCCACCGCACGCGAAGAGCTTCAGCTGCCGCATAACCCTGACACAACTGGGGTTATTTTAGCAGACTGGACACAATCGGCCAGACTCGACCCTGACATACCCAACGCATGTCCAGCTTGTGAAATTTCCGCGCAAGACACCAATCATCTCCCCACTTGTCCCCTTAAACCCATTCAGCATACACCCTCTCTACCTTTGGTCCGACCCCTTCGAAAAAGCACGTCACCTAAACCTACCGTTAGTTGAGCTTGACGACAAGGTTTGGTAGACCAGCCGATTTTGTTAGGGCTTAGTAGTGCCGGTGCAACGACAACATAAGAGTTGTAGAAGTAGATTGGGGTAATTAAATACATCATACACATAAATTTGTTATATCTAGTAAAGCTCATATAAGTATGTTTGCTCTTCTCAAGCTCTTTTCGTCATCTGCTTTACTACAGCCATACTTTCTAGTCTATCCAATGTTACAAACTTCGACTACTCATTTCCAAAGCGTATGAACTTCTAAATTTCCATTCTCTCCGTTCTTCATCCTTCGCTAGAGTTCAGCCTTTTTCCAGCGAGTCTGTGATTTATTAACTACTTGATTTAGTAATAAATTTCTAGCGACCACACACAGTTTCCTCATATATGTATGTATACGCACTCGTATGTATGCACTTAATGTACTATGTACCCAAACAAGCGAAAGTGTCTTATCTAGTTTATTCTGCGCGAGTAGTTCGCGGTCACATACTTATGTATGTACACTAGGGTGGTCTAAAAACAGTAAAGTCGGAATTGTAAGGCTATAGGCCCTCTAGGATTGTTCTATATCGAAAAAAGTACACCCTTATTCTTTTATTTTGAAATCAAAATATATTTATAGGTTGCTAAAAGCGCTCAAAAGTTTTCCATGTATTTTTACATGGGGGGAAAAAAACTTTTCGATTTAGAATTCTTGAAAATCAATAATTTTCGATTGGAAAACTTTGGGCGCTTTGAGCGACCTCTAAATATTTTTTGATTTCAAAATAAAAGAATAGGGGTGTACTTTTTACGATATAGAACCATCCTAGGGGTTGAGAGCCTTACAATTCCGACTTTACTGTTTTGGACCACCCTAGTGTACATACATAAGAAAAATAGGGGTATATATTTTCGGTATAGAACAATCCTAGAACAAACGAGAGCATAAAACTTTACTTTTCCCCCATCTATATTTTTGGACCACCCTAATGTACACACTACCCTGCAGGGAAAGCTACAATGTAGTTGTGAACTAGAATTCTCCCACTTTGCGTTTTATCCCAACTAGTTTACGTTCTATCCTTTTTCAATGTTAGCGACTGGTATTTTTAACATGGCGATGTCTTAGGAGATATCAATTGTCCGGCTATGCATCAGCATCTACTAGTAGAAATACTAGTAGCATCATACCAGTTATGAGATAGTCTGCAAATTCATCTCCCGTGAAAGGATAAGTATGCTATTTTGCTCGCGTGGTATTTCTGAGGTCCAAGGTCCAATTCCCGGGAAAATTTTTTATATTTTTTTTTATTTATTTATTTTTTATTTACTTTTTATTTAGGGTTTTTATTGTATTTTTTTATGGCACAAATATTTCTTTCCATTTGTATGTTTTTTCGGCAATGGAATTAGATTTTCAGATTTGTTATAAAAATTTAAATTTAAATAATTATATTGACTTGACATATTGACATTGATGTAATTTGAAAAATCTTTACGACCTCCAAGCGGATTCGAACCTGCGATCTCAGAACGAGAACCTGTAGTCTTCAAGCGACGCCACAGCCGACATTTGTAAGAAAAAGAGTAACATAATTGCGTTTTATTGTTGGCCTTAGCAATTCAAAGGCAGATGTCGCTGAACGCTTAAGTTCTTCGCAATTGCCGAACTGGTAGGCCATCGCTTTAGCGCATACTAGTTAATGAACTAGTATTTTTACTGACTGGTTTGATTTTTCACTGCAGGGTAGCACTTGGTTTTAGGTATGTATGTATATAAGATATAGACGTGTATAAGTTACAAAATGAGGGTCTAACGCTTGACATATGAGCATTTGTAATTCATTATCATGACTGCGTTATATTGCCCCTTTGCAGAAATATTTCTCAAGCGTATCAACGTTGGTTGCCATTTGTTGCATTTGTATTGTTCATCCCAACTGATAATTTAGAAATTTTCATTTACTGTCCCGAAATTCTGAGATATGTAGTATATACTTACGTGGTATTAAAAGCTTCCTCACACATCTCTTTATTTTCCACTACACGTTCATGGGTCCCTTTTTGACATGTGGAACAAATACTTGAAAATAGTCGGCATCCGTATCTACTTCGTAGTACAGTGTACATTTTCTTTTTGCGCGTGTTAGTTCTAATCTGTGTTAATGATGCAGAAATTTGAGCTTATTTATTGCCTGCGAAATTTTGTCATTGCAAACGGTTGTGAGTAGTAGCGATTTGGGGTGCAACCTAAGCTCACAATGGCAACGTACATATGTGGCATACTGTAGTGATGGTGAAATATGAGAATTGTTATTAAAATTTTGTAAGTTTTATACAAATGTGCATAGATTAATTGCTCCAGTGCCTTAATTAGTGAGTGTATTTTGAGATAATTATATACATTGATGGTAGAACCACATTTTTAATACCCATGTGTGGGTAGCTAGAGAGCTATGTATGTATGGCTCTTATAAACTTTTCCAGTCACAGGCTAACTCTTACATCCCAGAATTTTTAAAGCAGATTACCTTTATTTCAGCTAACGTTATTTATTACTCGACTAGTCTGATGACCTTTACAGGAGTTTGTAATTCAAGCCTGGCCCCGAATAGCTTTTTAATGTGTATCTAAAATAGGCTATGTTGAAATGAATTAATACTTAAAGACGCGTATTAATTTTGTAAATATTGAGCATCTTTGCTGAATAAAAAAGATTTGGTCGTCCAGTGCTAAGTATGCTGTTAAAAAAAATTAGTGCACCTAGGCCACACCGGAGAAGTGAAACTTACGTTAAATATCTATTTTGTCTCATAACCAATATATGTACATATGGACATACATACATACATACATATGTTTTTGCTTAAGGTTATATTTTTCGTATTTTTTCCATGTAGATCTCTAGCTCTACCCCTGTTCGTTTTAATTATATTTGTGTTTTCCTTTATCTTCATTTTTATCTTTATACTCTATCGATAGAAACATCCATCAAAATATCGATGACAAAACCAACGAAAATATCGTTAACAAAACCGTTAACCAATTCGATGAAAATATCGCTAGCAAAATCGGTAATATTGTTGGTAGCAGAATCGATAAAAATATATCGATAACAAAATCGATAAAAATATCGATAACAAAATCGATCAAAATATTGATAACATAATCGATAACAAATTCGATAAAAATATCGATCAAAATACTGATAAAAATATCGACAACAAAATTGATAAAAGCATCGTTACAAATATGTATCGATAAAAATATCGATAACAAAATCGATAAATAATCGATAACTATATTGATAACAATATTGATAACAAAATCGATAAAATTATCGATAACAAATTCGATATAAATATCGATAGCAAAATCGATAAAAATATTGATAATAATATCGTCAAAAAATATCGATATGAAAATCGTTATAAACATCGATTACAATATCGACAAAAATACCGATAACAAAATTGATAAAAACATCGATTGTTATAACGATAAGTTCCGAAAATATCAATAGAAAAATCGACAAAAATATCGGAAAAATTTCGATANTGATAAGTCCCGAGAAACCCGAAAATCTCTAACATCCCGAAATAGTTCCCAGATTGAGTGTCTGTGTTTCTATCTATATTCTTTTCTCTATAGTTAACATGATTTTAATCTTTCTTCCTCTATCTTCATCGTTACGTTTATCGGTATCGTCATACTCATCTTTTGAAAGAACTGCTCTCTTTCCTCATCTTCTCCCGGTATTGCAATTCGTTGCTTGTTTATGAAGGATTGAGAGCCGGTTAGCTTTTCGATGTCAAGCATTGGAAGCATAGCCTGGCTAGGTTCTCTATTGCACAGAGACGCATGCGGACCTTAGCTGCAACGTGCAGAGTGATTCGAGTCGAGGTCTGTTACAAAGTGATCACTTATATTTTTGGTCCTTTGATTGGGGGACATACAAAATCTATGTCATGTTTTTAATTGTTCTACAATTTATGTTCAGTTTTTAATGACCAAAAATTTATACCCACTTTCTCTTAAATCCAAACAATGTATCTCCAATTTTTAAATTGTCAATTCAATTTAATTTCAATATGTCTAGGGTTTAAAGGCCTAAAATGTATGCCTTGTTTTCAAATTACCAAAAATGAATGCCCAGTGTTTACGTAACCAAAAATATTAGTACGTTTATGTGATGACTCAAGCTTCATGCCATGTTTTAGAGTGACCACAAAATTGATGTCCAGTTTTCAAATTACCAAAATTGTGACTAGTTTTTATATGATCAAAGCTTTGTGCCTTATTTTCAATAGTCGAAAATTTATGTTCAGTTTATAAATTACCAAAAATATATGTCCAATTCTTAATGACAAAAAATGAAGTTCATTATCCTGCTCCATATAGTTGTAGGTCCCTACCCTTTGTGTGACAATAGCAAGCGCCCGCCACAAATCGGAAGAGAAGCTCGGCCAAACACTAATATATGTGTAAGTGCCTTTCGGGACAAGTTCACAACTTTTTCCGAACCATTTGAGGATTACTTCAGGGCGATTTTGGAACTAGTTAAAGACCTTTGCGAAAGTTCCAAATTGCTTACGAAATAATACTGAAACAGTCCTAAGCTATTCCCGAAATGGTTATGAAAATTTCATATACTCATCCCGGCAAAATGAATAAGATTAGTGTTTAATTTCTAACCTAACCTAACGTATATTTATATATCGCCTAATGCCGTAAACAGATGTTTATATAGCAAACTTAATGCGTAGCTAGTACATACGCCTTTTTTTATTTGTTTATTTCTTAAGACTACATCCTTTGCCTTTGCGCTTTCGTTTCTGTCTGTTTTTCCAATTTAATATCAACTTTTCTTATGGTTATTTATTTTAGTCACCTTTGTTGTTGCAATATAATTTTTACAATTTTAATTAATGATGTAAGCTTCTTACACAGACTTTTGCCAAGTAAAAAGTGTAACAAGTTTGTTAAGTAGATAGTCGCCCGCATTGGCCTCTTCTGGTTTCAATTTACTTAAGTATGTATGTATTTGAGACCGGTGAAGATGCGCGCCATTATTTTCAGCGTCACTATCATTCATCTACCTATAATTGTGCGAATGTATATGTGTAGGTCAAATACATATATTATCTACTTTAATTTACAGGCGGAAGGAAAAGATATTTCACGTCATGTTTAATTTTGTGTTTAAATTCTGTAGGTATGTAGGAGTGGGAAACACACAAATTTTAGAAGCCGAAATTTATACAAAAGTACATACATACAAATACCTATTTATGGCCATAAGCACATACCTATAAACATTCGTACACACTCGCGATGCTTCACCATATCTTTAAAGCTTTGCCGCCCGATCTTTATTTCGGTCCACAAATAAATAACACACAAGGCGTTACTACAAACGTATATATGTATGTATGTATACATATATGTATCAATCAACGTGCCTGTTTCTCGTTTTCATTGTTTATCGTGCCTTTGAATAATCATTTTGTTGCTTTTGTTGTCCTTTTGAATTTGTTTTTTGTTCTGTCTCACAATAGCGCCCTTAACCAGTACCTATTATTATTATTATTATTGTTATTTTCGTGCTTCCTTCGTTGTTTGTTTGGTAAATAAACATAAATTGACAACAAATTCACGTTGCCTTACGCGCCTCAATGGAATTACGACTTTTACAAATGAAACATTTTAATGAGCACCTGCAAATAAATAAATAAATTTCGGCTTAAGAGTATAAGTGCGAAAATCCTTGTTTACTCATTAAGGGCTGCCTAAGAGGTAATTTGAGGGTGAAAGCGATGGGCCGGCGAATTTGTTTTGCAATTCGACATAGAGATTTTCAGTTTTGTATAAAATTCAACAACTTAATAATGCGCGAAAATTCTGCCCAAGACATTCATAATGTAACTAATAGAATAAGGATTTGTCCTTATAGGCCGATCGAGCCTGAAGTGTGACTTTTTGACATCGAGAATATTGGCCGAAAGATGAATAAAATATACCTGGACTGTTGGTTGGTGTAGGGCGTTATTTCATCGTACTTATTTATGCAATAATTTCTTGAACATTACAATATAGGACCTTTGTGGTGAACGACCTCCTAATCAGATCATAGTAGCTTAGTTGGGCTGCCATTGGATATGTGAACCTATTTATTTCAGTGTAAAACGTTTATGGTTATTTTTCGGGGAAATTTAAGAAACCAAGTTCTTCATAAAGTCTGAGTTGTATATAGAAAAGCAATCTCTCAATCCTATGAAAAAGCTTCCTATAAAATTGAGTAGCAGCACGGACGAAAGCTTAGCATGGATGATTCTAGTTCGAGGATCTTTATTTTTACTTTAACTTGTTGTAACAAATATTCCATCTTGATAAGAGACCCATCAAGATGTAGCAAGAAAAGGTTAAACTAAAAATGATGAAGACCTCGAACTGTAATCATCGCCTTAAACTATTATGTTCCGGTAGAAGTTGATTTTGGGTTTCCGCTGCCTTGCAAAGGCGTTCAAGACCATTTTCAGTTTTTTTTTTACCGTTGGTTTTCGTACCGTTCTGCCAGCGTTATTGAATTTTTGTTTTCATTGTCTCGTTTTTTGTTGTCATACAGGACTGCATGTAATCTTCGTTCTCCATTGTTTTTGCTCTTTTTCGTGCTCCACAGGGCTTCGTGGCTTGCTTTTGTATAACAAATAAAGCGGGGTAAAAATTTACACCTGACAGGCGGGGTACAAGTTTTGGGACTGTAAGTCTATATCAGGTTTTGAAGAAAAAATTGAAGTGCATTTAAGTTTTATGGGCTAAATTTAGTTAAAAAATGTATTTTATTTTAAAAATTTTTTCTATGCAGTGAAGAAAATAATATATATGTATGTGTATAAGAAATACTGTGTAAAAATCGTCAACACTAATATTTAACTACTTACGTGCGAATAAACGTGTTAGATGACCTCGTATGGTGCTACGGGGCGTATACGTTACTAAGGAGCTATGCAACTACCGATAGGGATAAAACGATACCATAGAAGTATCGATACCTGCACTTGAAAGTATTGATACCTACTAAGTATCGGGCTAAAAGTAGCCTTACCTAGTTATATCGATATTTGTACCTATATAAGAATTGTTTGTATAAAAAAAACGCTATCACATATCGATGAGTTTTTGTCAAAATAACTTATGTGACTATCAATTTTGATTTTAGACGAATGTTACTTAATATCTTTAAGCAAAACTTTAAGTTTTAAAATATGTTTTACTAGGATGGCCTCCGGAAAGATAAGAAAAAAGTCCAATAACTTGTTTTTCAAAAACTTCACAGAATTTTTCAACAGGATTTGCTCCTTTTTATGTACGTATTTTATTTGTTATACATGAATATTTATTTTCTGTATAGAGAAAACGATTGAGATCAAAAACGATTATTTTATAATTTATTTCATACAAATTAATTAATTAACAAAATTTATATGTATTTTAACAATGTTCAACAGCATTTTTGCAGAGTAACAATGGTATATTTCCGAAAGAAGTAATCATATTGCTAATTTTTGGAGCACAAAGCTATAGCGAGTGTAGGTATTTATATTGCTAGCTTATAGTAAAGAGTTGCTAAGTCCATTTGTAGAAAATTTACAGGGAGGAAAAAAAATTTTCAAACATTTCCTTTAATAATTTTCGAGAAGGGTCTGTTGCAAATCAAAAGATTTAGACTTTTTTGTGAGCTTGCCGACTTTTCTGTGCCTCTTTTGGACTAAGTAAATTTGCCTTTAATCGAATATAAACGGGAAGAAATAAAACTAGCACGTTAGTTAATCCTTTTGGAAAGTGGACCTAGCAATTTTCCACTTTAAGCAAGCTGAGATGATAATAGGGGTTACTTTTCAGAACTTTATTTTCATTGACAACTAAATAGTCAACAAATTTTAACTATACTGAAAAATAATTAGATTAAAAAATGAAAGTCCGGGAATAAAATTGGCACTGCATCGGGTTTCGATACAAGTACTTTTTTCCGATACCTACTCATTACTATTACTACATTTATTGCTGGATAGGTATACTCTCAGAAAATGCTTATAAAGTCTGGACTGGTTTCGGCTGCAGTACTATGAATTTGAAAGAAAAATCCCAATTTTAAGCAGTCGCGTCTAATTCAATAATTGCACCACGTTTTGAAGCGATAGCTATTTTTTCGTACCCACAAACCGTTAACTTATAAATAACCTCAATTATGATAAATATAGCCACTTAACTTCTAGTTAACCTTATTTTTTGAAAACACTCAAATACATATGTTACAAGTAGGTATGTATGTATGCATCTACTTGGGAAAGCGGCATTATCCCCACCTCCTTCACCTACGATATTATAAGCTCGCATATTTGCTAGATATCCCCATTTATAAACACATACGAAGACACACATATTAAGGACAACAAATAGAAGCAAAAAGCAAATCAGCGCTTATTATTTTGTGCGAACACATACATACATACATAGGTGTATGTCTAAGTATCTACAAAAGAAATAATACCACCAACAGCGATAAAAGTCGTCAGCAATTTTATTTGCGGAAAAAGGCATTTCAACACAATTCAACTGCAATTTGCAATGCAATCAACAAATAAATTGTAGCAACAAAGCGAGCTCCAGCAACCACAGCAACTACATACATACATATGTACATGCAAGAACAAATATAGAATGCGAAACCTTAGCAAATATGCTAGCTAACGTCGATCACCAACGCCATAAGGACAACACCGACTTGTTGGCCTAACGGGGCTTGGCTGGCGTACAAAATGTGGCAGCACAACACTTGACAGCACGTGGCATGCAATCGCTTTAGAAGTTAAACAGCCACTTGAAATGCGGGACATAAATGTCGAGGGGCATACATACATACACATACACGCGCACACAGGCACACAATTCGAAAAAGTATGCATTTGTGCAAAAAAAAAAAGAGTTTGGAATATGGCTGCATTTGTGTATTTATATAAGCCAAACCAAACTACATATGTACATATATAGTCATGAATAGATATACATATATGTACGTATGTATGTATGTATTTACATATATGTATGTGTAGGTGTGCACACTTGAGAGATATGTGAGAGGCTAATTCGCGCGGTTGGCGAGGCAATCAACTGCATGCATTATGTGGCCGCTATTCGTGTTGTTGTTGGCATACAAATGTAAATATAATAAATATGTATGTATGCAGCTATGCGACTGCCTGTGCTGGATGCATG
>NW_016165871.1:0-26052 GCF_001687245.7 Rhagoletis zephyria | reverse complement strand
ATATATATATATATATATATATATATATATATGCGTTTGTGATAAAATATGTAAAATTTAAAATGGGTGCTGTATTTAATAACTTTTAATGTAATTTTTAAATTTATGACGCACTTAAGGGTATCGTTATTTGCTGCGTACGCAAGCAGCCATAGATAGTGACAATACCTACTTATAGTATATATGTACATACTTGAAATTGTAATGCTTACGTGCATTAGGGACGCTCCAAATAATGTAAACATTTTTAGTTAAACACTTAATCAGCTGGGGTTTAGAGAATTGGTTTGAAGTTAAAAATGCGACCAAATATCTATTCATCGATTAGCTTAGTTAAGGTATTAGATATATAAAATTTCCACTAAAAAATTAGAGAAAATTGTTTTCTGTGGGCTGACGAGACGGGAGGAAAACGTGACGGTACATGCATAAATATATATATGGGTCATTCCATACAATATTTACATCTCAATATTTTTTTTTTGGAGTGAAATATATTTTTCTACGTTCTTTATCGAAAAAAAGACACCTGATATTTTATTTGGTCATGATATTCGAAAATCACAAAATAAAAATTCCCGAAATTTTAAACTCACGGGGAAGTATATTTTTGCAATTGTTTGCAGTTAATAAACTATTTGTCGGAGTTAAGGTATCAAAATGTGCGTAATTACCTTGGCTTTCCATGAGAATGTGGGATAAATTAAAATAAAAAAAAATTTGCTTTAAAAAATCGAATTTTTTATTTTTCTGAGTTTCTGAGTGGAGAGAGGTCTCACATAGTGCAGGTTTTTAATTTCAATAAATTTCAAAAACCCTTTACAAATAAAAAAGGTCTTAAATAAAACAATAAAACTTTATCGCACATCAACAGGCTAAGGTCTTTAATTTTCCCTCTCATTTTTGAAATTCGAAATCACGGTGCAAATCTAATACCTATCAAAAACAAATGCGATGTGACTTTTAGAAAGCTGACCACCCTAATCTAAGATATATTTTCAAACTAAAGTTACATAAATCTCTTTCGACTGACACCCATATCTAAATATATCATAAAACTTGTGTATAAGTTAACTAAATTTTTTGCGTCTCCTAAACAATTTTATATGTACAGTTTTAAATTGCTATAAATAATTCTTCAATTCCCGCTTCACTTGCATAGGTACACATATGTATTTTGCTGAAGATCCAAGCTTGTATTTGGAATTGTGGGCATCAGAGAAGTTCCTTTTTGATCTCATTTTGATGAATGATTAATTTTGAAGAAAAGTGGTGAAAATGAGGAAATCACCTTGATTACTTTAGGTTTTATTTCACTTTTATCAAACTACACGAAAATTATGCTTATTATTTTGATTCACTTGAACAGGCACATGGATGCGTAGCTTCCTCTTGTGTGTAGCAAAGTTATTAAAATTGCACTTAAAACTTTTTAAGAATTTAGAGGATATTTAGAATTGCCATTTGAGCTGTAGACTTTTGGAGAAAAAAACTCAAATTTTATCCGTATTGTAAACGAGATATCTTTGCACGCCTTGGTCGAGCACTTAATATTAATATCAGAGCTAAAATTTTCATGAAATTTTGTTTTAGGTATTTCCCACAAAATTTCGAGGTGGGAGTGAAAAAAATAATCGCCAAAAAAAGCACCCTAATGTAGCTACTACGTGTACAATTGTTTTAATTTTTAATCAAAGCAAAATACAGGGCTCTAATCGTCACATATGATATCGTATTACTCGTCACGTAAAAACACCGTTTTCGGATTATTTGTTTTTTTTCTGTCGTTGGTTTTTCATATTTACGAAAAAGCCTCTGTGAAGTGCAGAATCAAATCAAATCACGAAGAAAAATGATTCAAGTTGAACATTTGCAGACACATTTATAAAGTGGCTGTAGCTGAGTGTGCAGAGATGCTTGCTGTTATTTGCTAATTCTGTCAGAGGCAACTTGTTAATAAAAAATTTTGTTTTAGATATATCTCCGAATAATGAAAAAGCATCTGTGAAGTACTGAACATAAGCGTATTCAAACGAAAAAATCGACAACCAAAAGTTTGGTTAATGTAAACAAAAGTGTGGTTAACATTATCCAATCATACTAGTTGAAAACATCAACCAAGGCATAGTTAATATTAACCAAAAATCACATTGATTCCTTTTCAAGTTTGAATTTGCTCTTCGATTGATTTTTTAGCCTTCAGAATGCGCAATAAATGAATTAATTCATACATCAACATCGCCCAGAAAAGCCTTTATGCTCTTTAAAACAGATATTTTTTAATGTCAATACAGAAAAATGCCTTGTCTGGTTGTGAGTTATTAATTTTGTAAGAAGCCTCAATGATTGGCAGTGGTTTGAATAAATACAGATCTTAAAAAGTAGTGTCAATGAAAACTTGCCCCCTCTTTCCCCCCTTTCTTTAACCGCCCACACTTACTCCACCCAATACATTCAATATTTCAACTCAAGCTAAAAATTGTGCAACATCCATTTACAACTTTCAACTAAAATAGTTAAGTCCCACATGAATTGCAATTTTCACAGCAATCAATTCGTATTTTCTTCCAGAACTTCAATAAATAAACTTTTGAAAGAAAACTTCGCACCATCGTACGTACACAGGCAATGTCAAAGCGCCTGTATGTTTAAAACTTACAATTTATTAAGTTACAACTTTTCTTGTTCAAAGACACAACAACTTTGCTGCAATGAAATGCTTATTTCAGTGAGTTTGCAGACTCGTTTTCTTTTAGTTAATTTGCTGTCAACTGCCATAAAGTGTGTGAAAAGTCTGATGGTTGTTGGTGCGAGTTGCAATATCTTTATTGGAAAATAAACAAGTTTAAAAGTAAGTAGCTGAACTAATACATATGTATGTGTAATGTACATTGTACATTCTAAGTACTAATATTATAAATGTGAAAGTTTGTGAGTGAGTGTGTTTGTTGCTATATCACCCTAAAACGGCTGGACGTATTTCATTGAAATTTGGCATACCGATATACTAAAGGATAGGATATTTTTAAGAGAGTTGCCACGGTTTTTAAAAGCTCAAATTAATTAACTAACATGTTGAATAAAATATTACAACAATATGGTTCGGAAACGATTTATTTCGAAAATATTATTAAAGGCTGTGAGTGAAATGTGAGTGTTTTAGTATGTTTGTCTTGCTTTGGATGAAATTTGGCATACAGATAGTCTATGACGTGGATTAACCTATAAGCATATATATCACCTCCTTGAAAAGTTAAATTCTATTTAAAATTATAAATTTAACTACATTTTACCTCGAACGCGGATTAAAATACATTTTTAAAAGCACTGCAACCAATTTAAAAAGTTAAATTAAAATTTTGTAAATAAGTTAAATGAAGTATTACAATGCGATTGGCAAACGAATGGTTTAGCGCGCTCTAAAACGCTTGGTAATCCGAAAAATTAAAAAAAGTCCCGTTTTTTATTAATGATCACTAAAAAATATTAAATATCATATCATATAAATCATTAAGGAAGATTACAAATAAATTTTCATTTCGAATTATCACCACCAAAATGCAAAAATGTTTGAAGACGCTAAGCAAAAACCGATAACCCGTAAAAAATCTGTAAAAATCAGAATTTAGCTTGTTTTGCACCGCTCAGCGCGTCTGGGACATTTGTTAAAAACGCCATATATGTTTCTTAGTAAATAATAGGAGTTCTTATAAAATGTACATACATAAAAAATGCAAAATAAAAAGATTTAAAAAATTGCTGAAAACCAACGAGAAATCCTATCAAATGTGCTAGAAAACTGCATATCGAAAAAAAGTCTGAACATTGTGTTTAAAAAGTTAGAAAGTTTAAATGCAATCTTTTTGAATTTTCCGAAACTTTGAAATTTTTATTTACATGGCTTTTTTATGGTATAAAGTAGATTTTTATAAAAAAAATTCCAAAGCAATTTATTAAGAAAAACATGGTAAGAATTGTAAAAGAATCACCATGTGATCAATAATGTGGCTTACTGTACATATATGTAAGTAGTAGGGCCACCAATATTTAGTTGCATCGATTAGATTGTATTTGCCCATTTCTTTCCTTGGCTTGAGTGCCTGCAGTTAAGTCAACACAAGAACGACTCAGCAAACATTTCTAAGCCGCAACATCAAATAAAGTAAACATGGACAGACACACACAGTCTTGACTAAAATCCAAGCCAGACATTCACTCCAAAGTTGTTGAAAAAGCGGAAGGAAGTAGGCGAAAGCCAACAGCAGTAAACTTCAAACACTTATGTAGAAGGAAGCAATAGAAATTCAAAATTTTGTGAAATTTTACGTTTATATGTTGCACACGCAATAGAAGAGTGACAGTGCAGAAAGCAGCGTGCAGTACGAATCCTATATTTGCGCAAACAGGCTTGTACCATGTACATATATATGTATGTATGTATGCACTAGTGTTGGGAAGTATTGAGTGCTTCTGAGCATAGAGTTTTAAGGAACGGGTATTTTTGAGAGTACTTGAATACTTTCTTCAAATATTCAGAAGTTTGTAAAATTTCAATGCTTAGTGTAGAAATCTAACAAGCTAGCAGCACTATTCTTATTAATCCCAAATGGCCAACTAAAAAGGTTACAAGTATTGCACTGGAAAATTATTGAAATTTGAAATTGAGTACAATCATTTCTGAATACCGGTAAATGCAAATAGAACTCAGTACTTTTAAGTATCTATTCGACACTTAATAATGAGTACTTTGAATCCATCCTGAGTACTTGTATCAAAGTGATGATTGGGACAGACTATTTTTGAGCACTGAGTACTTTCGAGTTATTTTAAGTTGTGAGTACTTTTCGAGTTCTTTTGTGAGTACTAGGTACTTTGGAGTACTCAGTATCGATACTTTTAGAAATCGGGTGCTGTCGATCCTTTTGAGAATCGAGTTCTGAGTACGATACTGCACAACACTAGTATGCACATAAGAACATTTGTGGCTACTTGTGCTGGTATTTAGCACAAACCAGCATGATAAACAACAACACGCAATAGGCCACCTCCTCAGGCATATTGCAGTGACATTCACCTTCCGATATGCAAACACATTTTGTTCGCTCGATTTTTACACGGCTTTTCATGCAAGCGTTTTCGTGTGTTGGTGAGTGTGTTGTTTATTTTGGTCTGTGAATTGATTTTAGATATACACGCACACATACATACATATGTATGTTTGTATGTGTAGTAACGTTGTCTACCACCTGATCGCTCAGCTATATTACACATGCATACACGTTATTATCCGTTTGCCAATGCTATCCTTTAACACTTTAAGCCAGCTTAAGTGCAGCTCGTTGCACGTAGGTCGCCATTACGGACGTCGATATTTACTACGAGTATCTGCTTACACACTGCATACTAAAGGGGCAGCATGTGTCAAAGTATGTACATATCTACACTCAGCCAATACTAAATATGTACAAATTTTTGTTGCTTTTAGTCATCCATCTCCTATTAGGGTGGTTAAGTGTGGGCTGCACTCAGCTATCCAGTATCAACTCTTCCTTTCTGTCCTTCGTAAATTCTAATTTTGTTGTTGTATTTTTAAGTGTTGGCGCGTTGCGACACAAAGATTAAAACTACACATTCTTACATATACATATATATATATATTATACAAATGTAAATACATACATACACATACCCTTGTGGTCAGCTGATTAAGTTAATTGGCATTTTTACCAGTTTTGGCTATTTTTCTTTTGTTCATTTTATGTTTATAATTTTTTTTACAAAAGTTTAGCACGTTGCATTATGAACACCACATAAATCCACATTTTAAACTTCGTACAAACAAACAAAAAAAAATATAAAAATTAAACAAACTGTGACAATTACACTCAAAAATTTTAAACTCGTTAAAATTTTGTATGGCCCATTAAATTTTAGTAGGTTAAAAAGCAAATTTGAAAACTAGAAAATCGCGTTGATTTTTTATAATTTTTTTTGGCTGACGGTATTGAGCATTTTCTCCCATATAAAATACGCTCGACAATTACTCTTTTATATGTAGGAATATGCCTAGCCCCGTCAGCAAACATTTTTTTTTGAAATCAACGCGATTTCCTAGCGTTTTAAAATTTGAACTTTATTCTAGCGTTTTAAATTAAATGGGCTATAAAACTGCATACTTAACATTTTTCTAAAAATTTTGAATAAAAAGTTTAAATTTTTTGGGTGCTTGTTAAAGTTCGTTGAATTTTTATAATTTTTGTGCGAAGTTTAAAATGTGGATTTATTCGGTGCTGCTTATGTAATGTGCTACTATTTTATAAAAAAAGTATAAACATTAAATAAGCAAAAGAGAAATTACCAAAACTGGTCAAATTGTCACCTAGCTTAATCAGCTGACCACAAGTGTACCTACTACATATGAACATGGCTATGCTCATGAAAATCAATTTTATCTATTAGTTACATACATACATACAGCGTGCATATGTTTCTTTCGTTCGGCTGCTCATTATGCATTGCGGCCATAATTTGTTTGCGCCGGCGGCATTTAAATACAATAAATTGATGTTACTAGGCGCCTGTGCATAAGCACATAGTTTACGAAAATGTATTAAATGCTAATATCCGGAATTCACACACATTTAACATTAAGCATATTGTTTAGCTTTATTATTATTGCAATAAAATTGTTTACAAGAATTTTTAATTGTAATTATTTTCGAATTCGAATTTGCTTTTCGCAAAATCGAGGATTTGTATGGTTATTCACTTAGATATACTTAAGCTTTTGATAATAAAAAAGTAAGAAATTTAAGGATGTTTTTTCATTAAAACAACAACGCCATTTTATAAGCTTTATTTAGTCTGATATGTATCTACATACATTACCATATATGTATGTATGTCCTGGAATTTTGCAATCAATACTTCACCACCTTCCCCATGAGCTAGGGACTTGAAACTTGAAACTTTGCTAATAAACCGACAGCAATAAAATATAAAAGATGAAATAATCCGCTAGGTGGCACAAGAGACGAAACATTTTGAAAACCCGCATTAAAAAATTTACGGATAGGCGGTAGGTGGTGCGTGAGTGGTATGATTATTTAGAAAATAGTTCACGAAATATCTCGGTTTTAGCTGTCCAAATAAAAAACTTTTAAAGTAAAACCACATATCTGAACAATCAATTCTACGGGAGCTATATCTTACAGTCATACGATCTTTGTCACTTTCACTGTAAGTGGTGATGAGTGAAAATAGTGCGAAATTTCATGTCCCCAGCTGCATAAATGGAAGAGTTATAACGAAAAATCTCATATCCGAACAATCCGTTGTATGGGAGCTATATGTTCTAGTGGTCCGATTTTTCCTGTTCCGACAAATGATTAAACATTATAAAAATACACTCACTTACCCAATTTCAGTCGGATATCTCGGAAACTAAGGGATTAGATTGCATTCAAACTGACGGACAGAAGGATTCTGGTTTTCATGGGTCTATCTCTTCTTATTCTAGTACTTATAAGCATGGGACCAAAGTTATAATACCATTTCATGCTCATGAAAGGTATAATTAAATCGGAAAATAACGGTTATATGATCGAAAAAAATAAATATAAAAATATAACGATTATTTGGGATTGTAAAAATAAAAATCCTAAAGTATCGGTTAAAAGTGATCGGACAGATGGAAATCTAATTTGAACGGTTAAATTATGATTTTTATTATTAAGATTATAACCGTTAGGTTCCTTGCTGCCATGATGAGTATATCAATAGAGTTATTATTTGATCAGCGCCATCTGTCATTATTTCGATTCAGTATACCCGAGCGCACCTGTGCACAAGGCTATTATAACTTAGTTTACATAACGGTTGGTTGTAGCAGTGTAAAGGTATCGAGAAAGATGTAGACATTTATATAAATTGCATTTACTTTTTTTAAACAATTGGCAGCGATCTTTAAAAATAAATTCGTTTTAAACTTGCCGTTCAACGCCCATATTACTTTTATTGAATTTTGATTTTTAGCATAGGTGGCAACCCCCCTTAAAATATTTTCGCAATTAAACTTTCATAAACCCTTTCCGTTTGATCTTTATATTAGGCGTGTTTTATTTGATGAGAAATTTAAGCTATTAGCTTAGTTTGTATGGAAGACTTAGCCAACATAACTATATAAGCTAAGTCTTGCATACAATATAAGCTAAAAGCTTAAATTTCTCGTCAAATAAAACACGCCTATTGTAATCTTTCATTTATAATTGCTTGTGATGGGGAGCTATTTGTGTGCCAAATTTCAGCGACATCTGTCTCGTCGTTTCAACTTGAAAAGGCAACAAGCATACCCACTTACTCGCTCTCAAACTTTCACATACATACATGATACATACATACAGTTTTAACAATTTAGTTATTCTTTATTTATTTTTATCTATTACAAAAGGGCGATAGAACATACAAACACTCTCACGTTTTCACACACTCACTAGCGAAATAAAAAATTTTGTCAATCAAACGCTGCTCACAGCTAAAGGTATCCTTCATATAAAGCATGCTCAAAATTTGGTGGCAAAGCTAATGCTTCTTGGGTAATGGGAGCAATAAATTCTATTAAGGTCATCAGTCAGTGCCAATTACTATGATTAAGCCTCTTGCCATCGAGCGAAAAGCGTACATAATTATTTCACAAGCATTTTCGGATTGTAAGTGCTTCTTTTCGGTACAAAGCCATAAAGAAATATTGAGGATAAAATCCATTTCTTGCCTCGGTGAAATTAATCCTTTTCATATAAGTAACTAATAAAAATTCTCAATATCAAAACAAATGCTCCTGCGCCACCTAGCAGATTCGTTCTTGTTTCATACCCTAATTCTTAATGTAGTTACAAATTTTTTTAAATTCATTTCGTTTTTAAATAATCGGACAACATTGAAAGCTTGGAACGGAAACTTTTTTGTCGTAGGGTTTATGTTTGTATCACTTCTCTGCCTTCTCTTCGACGTTCACATCTATGCGGATGCCATTGTCATCCTAATCAGATGTAGGTTCCAAGACACTATCTCCAACCTCCTACAGAATGATCTGAACCAAGTTGCCAATTAGTGCCGTAGAAACGGGTTAAACGTAAACCCGAAGAAGACTAGCATAGTCATTTTCTCCAGGCAAATGAAAAGGGACAAATTACTAGAACCATTCCTTCAACGAGAAAAGATATACTTCTCCAAAGCGGTCAAAGATCCAGGAGTTATCCTTGATGATAAGCTCTCATGGTATGCGCACCTAGATAAAAGTATTCAAAAGGCCAGGGCCTCAATCTAGACCTGCCGGAAACTAATGGGGCGAAACTGGGGCAACAGACCTCAACTGGCAAGGTGGATGTATGATCCGAAGTCCACGCAGGCTAAGCTCAGCAAGCTACAACGACTAGCTTGCGTGGGCATCACTGGTGCGATGAGAAGAACACCAACTGCGGCTATCGAGATGCTTCTTGGCCTGCCTCCCCTACACATTGTAATCAAGAAAGAGGGTCTTCGGTTTATAGCAAGGCTCATCTCAGGGAATAATGTAGAGGGCAAGAAGCTTCACCACCCTTCCACCCTCAGCGTTATAGAGCAAGAAGGCGGGCTTCGCATTAGCTTTGTGGACCTGTGCCTTCCGCGACTTAACTACACACTTAACTTCAAGGTCTTTTTCCCCGACAGGAACAACTGGGACAACGAGCGACTTAAACCCCAGCCACATCTAGTATACTGACGGCTCCAAGACTGGCCATGACGTCGGAGCAGGAGTGTACGGCATACCGATTCCTGGATTTCTGGAACCTGTTATAACTCATATGGGTACGTGGACACAGTGATGTCTTGGGCAATGAAGTGGCAGATATTCTCGCCAGAAAAGGGGCTGCAATGGGATTCATAGGCCCAGGACCCTTTACCGGTCTGCCATGGAGTATCGCTAAGCAAAACTACTATATCGGGATCAAGAACGAAGCGCAAAATTACTGGATAAATACAGAAGGTAAAAGACAGGCCAAGTCCTTCATTCCGGAACCGAAGAAATCTTTAATTTAAATAGGCATGAAGTAAGAATTATTACAGGTGTTCTTACTAGCCACTGTGGGGTAATGAAACACTTGTCAAACATAAGAGTTGTTAACTCTGATCAGTGTAGGTTGTGCAACGAAGAAAAGGAAACTAGGATCGCACTTCACTTCCTAGGATCACAGTACCTAGCAGCACACGACCAAAGTGGCATTCAGTGAAAGGACCACGCGAGTTTCTTTAGCAACACGTGGCTCAAAGAAGACCTGTAGTCGAATAGAGTTTTTTTACAATAGATCGTTTCGGTTGCGGTAACTAGTTGATCTGCTCCCTCCTCTAAATCTAATCTAATCTAACCTACATAATGTATGTATGTATTAGGAGACTTGCTATTTCCATTTCATTTGATTCAGGGCGATCGTTACACTGTCGCGTGCTTATTCGTTGGTGTTTGGAGAGCTTTATCCTATAATGGTTCTTGTGAACATAAAATTTTTACATCTTCCATAAATGACGAAAATCGCACCATTCTGTTTTACAAAAAGGTTCTTTACCTTCGAAAACTTTTTCTTTATTAGACCTTGTGTTTTATTTATCTTGATTCAGCTTAAAAATTAGCATAATGCCATATGCAGGACAAATCAATACCATAAACACCATCTGATTAATGTGTATGTATGTATGCATATAACTGTTGTTTGATGATTTTTCATTCATTTGTGCTTTTTAGTCGTTAAAATCCTCGCCAAGAACATGCACATAATAAATTGGAAAAGCCACAATTATCGACTTTTTAAATAACAATAACAAAATGGTATTAAAAAGAATTGAGAGTGCCAAAGAAATATTAAAAAGAAAAACTAAAAAAATATAACGACAAATATTCATAGTGGCACTTATTTGGAAGTATGTAAACAAAAAAACACATACACTTCCAAAAAAAAAGCGTTCATCAGCTTGTGTAAGCCTCAAATTCTCAAGAATATATACATAAATATTTGTGTTGGCTATCACACAATGCATTTTGTTATTGCCAGTGTGTTTGTATGTACGCGTGCCTAAGTATTGCACTGCGAGTGCACTTAAAGCAGATAAGCTGCAAGTGGCTGTTTGCATAGCAGTGTTTTGTCCTTATCTGCATCTTGTGCGACAACTACTTATACTTATATATACTATACTACATGCATGTAGGAATACATAAGTGTATGTGTGCGCCTGTAATTTGTACGCCATGGACGGTTACTCATACGACTCGATGGAAATGGATACTTGCTTGTGTTGGACGCTCTTTTCCTGCAAGTTTCCTTGCGCTAGAAGCTTTCACAATTTTCTATGTATGCATGTATATACGGCACTATTTATGCACATACAAAATCTGGCTTCTTGGCTGGCATTTTTTTTCGATTTCTTTAGCTTGCATTTCGTCTTATGCTTCTTCTACTTTCATATTGCAAGATTCGCTGGATTTTGTTTTTCGATTTTTTATTTATTTTTTTGTATTTTTATTCTGTTCTGTGATACATAAATATTTCATTCTTGTCTGCTTTATCTGTTGGCCTTTGCGTGCCATTACAGTGTGACTCACGTGTTTCGTTTGTTACGTGAGTTGCCTGTTGGTGACCGACTTGCATGCATTGCAATCGGCTGTGTAAAAAAAAAAACAAATGTTGCACAATATGGTCGCGTATTCTACATACATACGAGTATATCTATGTACAAGGTGACAAACATAAGGTACGTACAGATGTATATTAAAACATGCATATAAGTATATGTGTATGCATGTATATATATATGCTCGCAAATCTATGACCTTTTGACGACTTAGCATTCTTTGCCTGTAAATATTTGCCTTAAAATTCAATTGCGAAAGTCGCACAATCACCTGACCGAATACATTTACAGTGTCGCATATACATATTATTTTATACCAAATTCAATATGTTCAATTCTAAATTCTTAGATTTTTCAATTAAAAGTTTTAATGTAAAATTCTCTTGATTCCTTCACAAACCCCATATAAACCCAAGTAAAAAACTTTGTAGCAAACTGAAAAAAAATTTATAAAATTTTCATCCAAATTTCAAAATTTTTAACAGAAGTGTTACAATTTTTTTGAGTATATATTCCTCAATTTTAGCATAACAAGTGGATACAAATAACCCTTGCTTTTTTAGAATTTTTTGTCGCTGAAGGTGTTGCGGGTTTCTTCTATACAAAAATAAGTTGTGTTCATGGGTTATATTGAAAGCAACTGCGAAAAAATCAATGGTGCTTTTGAGTTCATATGCTCAAAGTTCATATGCAAAAGTTTTAGAACTTCTGAGAAAGTTTGAAATTTCTTTGTAAATTTGATATTTTTTTAATTTTTCCACAAAGTTTTAACTCTGGAGAGTTGTAGAATATGTTTATATGATATTTGGTATTTTTAAACTGAGAAATTATGAATTTGTCCCAGTTTTCTATAAAATTAAAAACTAAAATTTATATGGTATTTGTGAGGGAATCAACTGGAAGTTGGTGAGAAGATATGCATACGTCTGTGAGACGTACGTATAGTGGTTTGCTTGCCTTAATTTCATGGTAATATCAATTTTTCGAACATTGTTTTTCAAATATAAATTTATTAAATATATTTTTTTTTTTATCTGAATGGATTTTACTTAAGGCCGTGACATACGATTGGTACATTTGTACATTTTCTAACCGACTTCAAAAAAAGGAGATTATCAGTTCGCCGGAATATTTATTTATTTTCTTTTATTTATTTTTTTATTTTTGTTTTTTTGTTGTTTTTTGTTTTTGTTTTCTTTTTTCTTTTTTGTTGTTGTTTTTTTTTGTTTTTTATTTTTTTGTTTTTGTTTTTTATTTATGTTCGTTTTTTTTTGTTTTTGTGTTTTTTTTTATGTATGTTACCCCATAACTTTGGACCACGTTAACCGATTTTTCATCGGAAAGGTGGTACCTCAAGGCTGGTCCCATACTAATTTTGTTTAGATCCGATAATTTGATCGTGAAGAAATTAACGATGATCTTAGATTTTTATATGAGAATTGAAGTCGGTTTTGTTTTTTGCTTAAAAATTACTTTATATATTGGGCTATTGGAACAAAAAAAAAAAATTGGGACCACAATTTTTTTGTAGTCACACGATTGGTACAATAGAGCGAACTTCTATTGAGAAATTTGTGCAAATTGTTTGTCGGGATTGGGATAAAGAAAAATATTTGTGCAATCACACGTTTGGGATACGATTTGCACCAAATTTTGGGCAAATTCCCAATCGTGCCACACTACCTTTGGAAATAATATTTATTAAAAAAGGAAAAGCCACCGATTTCATTCATAGTTTGTATGTACGTTATCAGAGCAGGGTTAAAAATTGAAAACTCATAAAAGTTTATAAGAAAAACATAAGTGGTAAACAGTATTTTGTTTTGAATTTGTTGCAAAATATTATGCCAGACACTGTATGCAAATATGAATGCATCGCTTCACTACAAAAAATATCTACACACTTTCTTCAATCCTTTGCTCTCATGTTTTCAGCATTTTTTTTGCCATACTTTCCTTTCTGACTTTCATGTGACTCACATAGTTTGCTATGTTTCTTCAATGGCTTACATTTCAAAGGTGCATCAATCTACTACATACACACGTTCTGCCGCTCCACCCCGGACCTACTTCCGCTTATGCACTACTCAGGATTTGTCATTTGCTTATGCTGCTACTTTTCAGTTTTACACGTAAATTCTACTTCCCCCCACTTTCCATCTCTTTCGTCATCGTCTTCCTCGTTTTCCTCGTTTGTCTCCGTTATGTCCTGCAACGTGTCACATTTGCTGTATGCTGATGTGTCATGGCAAAACATTGCCACGCTATTAATAAGTCATAGCATGTTGAGCACATTTTCGCATGTGCGCCTAAATGTATGCAACGGCCAGCTGTTTGGTCGACTGCTTGCTGGCATGCCTGCATGCTGACGTACCTGCTTCACTAGAAATATGCATCCATATATGTATGTGTGTATATTTATTTGTACGTGCATGACCATATTCCCTACAAGACATTGCTGAGCACTTTAGGCAAAAATTCTCACACATTTACACTTTTGTTTTTGTAGTACGGCATAAATGAGTAGTTTGACTATTAGTACTGAGGACTTTCTGATGACAACATTGAGGGGAAAGTACTCAATTTTTTCCCATGGCCTGAACGAAAATGAGGACTTTGATAAGCACTTTTGTGATTAGGGATAATGATAATTATCATTAATATGAGTACTCATATGATACTCAGCTGTCTTGTAGGGTTTGAATCGAATGGCTGTAACACCCACTTCCTCTTACACGCACACGTACACACACATTCCCAGGCAAACACCTTTGCTTANACTTCCTCTTACACGCACACGTACACACACATTCTCAGGCAAACACCTTTGCTTGCCACCTACACACACATATCTATCGCTTTCAAACTTCATTCGAAAGTGTGACAAACTGTCTAACTCGGCAAGTGGCAAAATGTTGTGACGTGCTTTGACTTCAGCTGTTCTTCCTTTTGTTTGTTGTAGTCTTTGTGTTTTTGTCGGGCTTTCCCTCTGTTACTGCGTTTGGTATGCTGTCACTTTTCATTTTATTTGGCTTGCTGAAAATTTTGTCAAGTTTATTTTGACATTTTATTACAAACTTCTTAATCGAATTTGTTTTGTTTACTTTCCCAACAGTTTGATTCTAATATTTCGCGATCCTTGTATTATAAAATTTTTGAAAATTTATTTTAGAAAGCAAAATCCGTAGGAAGTTTTTATGCTGTTGGAAAAAATCTGCGTTAAGTTACTATTTATGTTGGGTTTTAAATTAAAATTGATGTTTTAAGTCGCATACATAGGTACATACATTGCTGGCAAAAACCATTGGCACAAGGGCTTTTTTGCAATATATGCAAATTTTTTTTTTGGTATTTTTTCCCAACAATTTTTCATAAAAATACGGTTCATTCCACACCAAAATAAAAAAAAAAAAAACACATAAAAATGTAATTTCTAAACTTTGTGTTATCAGATTTTTTAGATTTTTTTGGGTATGCAGATTGGTAGCCCATTAAATTCTAGTATGTATACAAAATGCAAGTTCAGAGTTAGTCACAAACGCATTCATTTTTGAATTTTTCTTTTGTTGAAGGTGTTTTGCATTTTTTCCATATAAAGTATTTTCGAAAAGTTTTTTTTTGTATGGAAGAGACTGCGGGAAAAATTGCCTACAAATCAAAGGTGATTCGTAGCTACTTAGAACTCCTACTTTACTTTACTACAATAAAACTGATCGGGATACAAATCTGCTTACTAAAAAAACTCTAACAAATCGGATTTAAAAGTTGAAATTTTACATGAAAATTTGCTGTATTTTCGCGCGAGTTTTGCATAAGGTTTGGAAATTATATTTTTATGTTTTTTGTTGTTTAATGATCTGCATTTTTATAAAAAATGTCGGAAAATATTGTAAAAAGCATCTGTGCCAATAGTTTTTGCCGGCAGTGTATGTAAGTATTTACTGCAAGACAATTTCGAATAATTGTGTTTTTGTAGCCGAAACCTTATATCGTCTGCAGTTACAGTCGAATATTAAAGTATGATATATCAATGTTCTTGTCTCGAGAAGAATATTTTTTGTTCCAAAGTACATTGACCTCAATTACCCCTTTCTAGTGCTTACCTACCAGACCTTAGTTCCTATCATCCTAACGTACCCTAGTCTCAGTAAATTAAAAATCACCGAAAGTCAATTAACTTTAAAGAAATAAAGAAGTATTTTTATTTTTCCAGTAGAACTACTAAAAAAATGTAACCAAAATTTTAAGGAAATTCGATGTTAAAAATGATATTGAGGAAGTAAATTTCAATTACACTGCCTTTTCATTTTATGGCATACTAAAGTTTTCATGTCCCGTAGTTGTCATATCCAAGTAGTGTTCAAAAAGTGGAAAAAGTGGTTAAAGTAAATGTCCGAGCGAAATTAGCGGCTACGAAACATAGAGTAAAATTTCATGTGAAATATGTTCGTAGAATATTTTAGCCCATTAGCACGCGCCTGAAAGGGTCATTTTGACCCTTACTTTAAGAAACCCGTGAAAAAGCAAATTTCGCAGTTCGGTAAAGGATTGATAATTAGAAAATTATTCTTAGGAATATTTTAAAACGTAAAAGCCCCTAAAAAATTAAATAAAAAGTCTATGCTTAGAAGGAAAACACAGATGTCGCGAATCGTAGCACTATATAAGATTTTTTCTGCATGGAAACTCTGCAAAATAGTTTTTTTTTGTATAAATGTACTTAACGGTACTCAGGGTGAAATACACGCGGAAGCTTCAGTGCATGCAACTAGTGTTGGTAAATTCAGTGTTGCCGAACAGCCATATTTCACAAACGTCCGTTTTGGGTTTAGGTTTCATTTTACGGCACTACGACAATTACAAAATGTACGTACAGACATATGAAAACGAACAGACAGCATAATAAATTACGAAATTTGCGCAGTGCGAAATTGCATTTTGTTTTTTTTTTTTCATTTTATTAATACTTAAATAAAAAGCTATTTAGCGCTTTCTTACATATGTACATACTTGGTTTACTTTATTTCTTTTAAATTTTACTACTTATTCGCATTTTAAGTGGCTATATATTTGCTCCTTTTTTCATTACTTATTCACAATGACCGTTTGAAATAAGATATACATATATAACCGTTCCGCAAGTTCGCTGCATCTGACCGAATGACGTAAGCGTTGTATTGATGTAGCTGATCCAGTGTAGCCCAGTTTACTGCCCACACATTTCTCTTGCCTCCCAGCGTTTGACTTGAGTGGCAATGAGTTTCTGTTCAGTCTAGTTGAGTGACAGCATATGCCGTCGCTTATGACATATATGTCTTCTAACTATGTTGCTATCTTTGTACTAAGTTCTTCTCGTACATACTTATATACGCACATACATATGTATACTTTATACCAATCACTATGCACGTCAGTACTCTTATCAACGTTCGGTGACACTTTTCACTTCATTCATGCTTGATGAGTGGCGGACGCCAATGCAAAGTCCAGCTTTTTAGTGTCTGGTAGTTACTATATTTCCCAGTACGCCTTACTGTATAAATTTAAATACGCCATTATAAAAGCAAAAAAAAAAAGATTCAATTTCCACTATTTTGCTCTCATAAGTACTGCTTACCACAGACATTTTTTAGCTTATAATTTTTTTGGCGACAAAAACATTAAAAGACACTTGTTCAAATATAAACTCGCTGAGTTATATCTGGCTGGGCAAAGTGGAACGCTTTTCAAATTTATACGATAGATTTTTATTTTATTTTTTTCAAACATTGATTTCCGTGGATATTTTAATTTTGTACGTAGACCAAAATAAAGGCGCTGATATCACTGGTTTACAGCAAAAATGTTCTATGGATGCCACTAAATAAAAGAAAAAAAAGTAATTTTTGTTTTCCCCTGTTAAGGTCTGAATTTTCTTTATTTATTTAATTTTTCTAATTTTTTTAATTTATGTTTTTTATATTATTTTTTAAATTGTATAGTTGTATAACAAAATAAACGTATTTCATTTAGTTCTTATGATCTTTGAGTATATATTTAGCTTTTTTTTTCAATTTAAATTTAAATTGAAGTAACATACTACTATTCTTCTTTAACCACCTCCAAGCGAACTCGAAACTGCGAACTCAGAACCTGATATGGTGGTCCTTACGCGGCTTTTATGACTTCATCGTTGTTTAAGCGCAAGTCCTCAGACATTTGACATTTATGTGCCCACCACTGTAGGCATGTACGTATGTATTTACGCATATCCTGCTGTGTCATTTTCAAATTCTTCTCAACTTTCTGTTTTTTTTTTTTGCAGCAGCAGCAAGTTGCATGCATATTTACTACGAGTATTTCAATTCTTTGTTGCTTTGCTCAATTACTGTCCACTTCATAAATTTTTCTTCTTATGGCCCTGACCATGCAAAACGTGCACAGCGTGTCTGCTCAATCATCATTAGTTCCATTTTGTATGTGTGTATTAGTTACTTCTGTACATTGCACATATAAGCACACTCACACACGTCTACTTACTAGAGAAAATCATAGACTTTGCCATTGGATTTTTTTCCAACTTTCTTTCCTTTTCCCCTTTTCAATCGGCTCTCTTACGTAGTTAAGCTAATTTTTTATTATTTATTTGTATGCGTTTATTTCATTCACTTTATTCTGCTGCTGCTGTCGGTCGATTGGCATTCTGCATGTGTAATTAGTTGATTTTCAATCGGCGAATTAGTTTGATTCTGCTTCACTACTTGCTTTTCATTCGTGTTTCCGTTTTCATAAATCTTTGTGAATATTTGTGTAAATACAGACATGTATATGTAGTTATGAATATACATACATAATTCCATATATATTATCTCAGCACTTCTCTTTATTTATTTCAGTTTTTGTCACTTTTTTACTTTTGTATATCCTTGACCGTTTGTTTGACTTTCAAGGACGACCACAAAGTGAATAATGACAAAAAAATGGGATAGAAATGAAAAAGTCAAGGCATTACTATACACAAGGTGTTTTTAGCCGATGTGAGCAGACTTGAATTGTCATATTGAAGAATTAGTCTTTTTCGCCTTTTTCTTGATCGACCTACTTTGCTCTAATACTTGGTACAGGTGCCACATGTCCAATTGGGCCGAAGAATCAGAGCCGGGCCACAGTACCCCAAGAGCAGAGATGCCATCCTTATAGAGTCGAACCGACCTTTCGTCGGAGCAGGATACCAAATTAATACGGCCTTTGTAGAGGCCAGCGTCGCGAACGACAGGAGCGGGGTAAGAATTCTTCTGAACGATATCCTTATACACCCGGTAGAGACCTACAAGGACCGACCTCCAATTTTCAGCCGTCAGCGCCTAGGTGTCCCCATGTCCATCACCGCCAGGACCAAGTGGTCTTTTTGCCACATCATTGGAGGGTTCGGCGGGCTTTTATAGGTGGAGTTTTTAGGCCTCTTCGGTGCGCCGTCGGTATAGTCTGTTTTTTGTGGCCACTTTCCCTAAACCTGCCCATGTGGGTACAGGGTTATTTAAGGCATTCCCTTGGCCTCTTACCACATCCCTACTGGGCCAAAGCCGTTCGGCGACCGAGTATAAAAGGAAGGGAAAAGAACGGTCGGCCATAGCAGAGCCCTGTGCTGCGGTGCGTCCACCATTATTTCGCCAGCAAAAACTCTAGCTTCTTCTCGTTTCTTACCCTAATCGAGACAGCGAAGGTACCACTAGATTCATGAACCGGTTAAACCGGTGCAACGTTGGTTATTTAATACCCTTTAATATCTATAGAGTCAGTGGAGGAGGTTTGGTTCTGTGATGGCTTCTTCGACTTGACCGCCGCTTTAAGACGCTTGGCGACCTTCAAGTAGTTAGACCTGTCCTATCGATGATGCGGCTAGTCGTGCTCAGCAGTAGATTGTTGACTCACATCTGCGCTTCTATGTTCGCTGCTGGCGGTGTTGCCCTGCTCACCAGCAGATTCACGACGGTTCTTCTCTTTAAACTATCTTTTGCTAGCGATGTGCCGGAAATCATCAATGGCGTGATTCAATGATTATTTCCCTCAGCTGTCGGTTGCTGCAGTTAAGGTCTTAGGTTGTTTTTTTTTATATTTTTATTTCGCGTTGATAATTTTATTAACAGTCTAAAAATTGTATATCTCAAAAGAAAACCAATTTATTTACGACCAGTATTCCCCCTAGCGCCTGCTTAAACAAGTTGAATGCATTTATTTTTAGCGAATATAAACGCGCAAATATCAAAACAATATTTTGAAAATTTTTTTCTGCAGTTGCATGCGTTATTAACCAGTTTTTGTTGAAGAGTACATACATTTATGTGGATTCTAAGCCTGTTCGATTTCCATGTAACTCATATTTAATTGCCAAATTTTTCACTCCCAACAAAGTTTACTTTTAGTTGATTTTATTTACTTTAATTTTGTAGCTGCGTAGTTTTTTTTTTTAATATAACATCCACAATGTTGTTGTAATAGCATATTAACTTCGTAAAGAGTTTTTGGGGAATGATGGTGGAGTCACAGTCCTTGGCCACATTTGAATCTGGGTCGATCTGGTTACGTAGACCCGACTGTCATGCAAACGACAATGACAAGGGCCGGTTTTTCATTATTAACGTGAATTTCACTTACAACCATAACACCGTGCGACACTAAATTTTACACACAACAAATTTTTTATATTCGCGAAACCATGGGCCAAGTATAGTTAAACTACGTTCTAATTTTTTTCTCTGACGTCACGATTTTTTTTAAGGACTTTGAAATTTAAAAAATATGGTTACTTAAAATAATTATTACAATAATTACTTATTTTCGAAAAAAATTATATGTTAAGGACTAATATGCACCCGACCACGTCCTCGAATTTCGACCTTCTAACTTTATTCGCTTAAAAAAATAAAACTAATTAAAAGAAAATTTTCAATACCTATTCGTCATTGTGAACCAAACAATTTTTATGGGTTTTAATTCTACATCTAATTCTAATAAACAAAAACTCCATTTTTCGAACGCTTTTAGCAAAAGTGTATACGCCAAATATTTATACTGGTTTCAGAAACAATAAGCGCGCTTTATTTTGACCAGTTTTAACAAAATTTCTTTATTTTTTATTAAAGCCTAGCCAGTTTTACAACAAAATTTGACCAGAAATTATAAAATTTCAACAAATTTTAAAATTTTTTACATTAAGTTTTCAAGTTTCTAGTGGCTACAAAATACCGGTGATTTTTAATACTTTATTTTTGTTGACGTTGTCACGCATTTTCTTTCATAAAAATTTTGTAGGAAATTTTGTTTATAAATACATGTGGCACAAAATACCTAGTGCTCTCAACAAAAAATTGCCAGAAGTCAAGGGTATTTGGCATCCACTGGCACTTTATTATATGTACAAAAATAATCTGAATATAAAGTTTGAAATTTTGTGAACATTTTTTGAATCTTTATAGAAAGTTTGAAATATGAATTTATATGGTTTCATATGGGGAAAATACTAAAAGTTCTTTTATGGCTCCCCCCACTGCATTTTTTGGGGTTTTCGGGACCTACAAATGCTAAAAAAATGATTAAATAAACAACTGCGTATTTTTATTGGAATTTTCTAAAGGGAAGCAGAACAGAAACGATCGAAAAATATTGATTTTCAAGAATTATATATCATTTCTACGAAAACGTGTTTCCCCCCCAGATAAAATACATACATGGGAAACTTCATGGGCTTTGAGGCCGTTCTAAATATATTTCTTTTTAACAAAAAAAAAATCCTCTAAAAATCCAGGGGGCTTAACATTTTAAACTTTTTTTCCCCGCACGTATTTTTGGATCATCCTACTGTCGATTAATGCTATCTATTGTTCGTGGGGAAGGCTCGACTTCATGCAAGTGCTTGCAGATGTGGTCCCTACGACTGCATCTCAACAGTGTCTGCTTGCTCAGCACACAGTGTTTTATTTAAAACTTGCTTTATAACTCGTTGCTGCTCTGTACTTTGTTGATGATTGCGGTTGTGTGCGCGGAGAAGAAGAGCAACCTCTCAAAGGTAGCTACCAAAATTTTCAGGTTTTAGTCGATCAAAATGTGTCATCGACCCAGATGCCTAAGTTCAGTTTGACCTTGTTCGTTTAGGTGGCAAAAACGATCGCCGTCGTGTTCGTGGCTAAAAGCTAAAAAAGTTTGAAATCAAACTCTTCACTTTGAAACACAAGTCATTTAGTCTCTTACATTTTCTGAAGTCGCTACACTCACATTTCTCCTAACCCCACACCACATGAGCTTGAATTTATCGCTTATCAATGCAAGATGTTATTCAACTGTTTGCCTACTCGCCTCTTCCATTTCAATAGGTTAAACTGTTGGCATTCGTTTTTTTTGTTTTTCAATTTTCAGTAGCAGATAGTCAGTATTTCTTATTGTTTTCACTTCTTCATCTGTATGGAGTTGTTTTCACGCTGGTACTTTTTGTATCTCTTTGACCATAAACATTGGCATTGGCAAATGACATACATATGTATGCGCTAACTTAGTCCCATTACACACACTCATTCACACATACATACATACATATATATTAAGATAAGCATTCGCATGTTGCTGTTTCTTCTTCATTCGCTAAATATTGGTTGGGCCTACAGTGCGTATGCGCATTGTCTGTCGTTCATTTATCGTACATACATAAGTATGTATGCAGTCTACCAACCTTCATACGCCATGTATGGCCTTGAGTGCTCCTACTGCCATAGTTTAGCAGCTGTGGTATGTGGCTGTGGCTGGCGTTGGCGGCTATGGCATTTGGCATGCTTTCTTCATTACCCCTTACAACAGTGTCATTGCCAGCAACAGCGGCGGCGGTGCGGAGCAAATCTGCATGAGCGCTCTCGCCTGCTTCCCACACTTTCCTCGCACTCCCCATCTCACTTCCACTGTTGCTGTAGTTGAGTGTACATTTTTCGCCATTTGTCTGCCTAAAATTGTGTGTGAACATGTCGGTGGACTGAAGGTTGCGCGCGCGCGGCCATTTGTTACTATGTGCAGCGTAGTGGCAAATGAGAGGAAACTGTTGCCAGATAATGCATTCCAGAGGATAAGCAAATGTGCTTTATGTTTTCTGTTTGTATTTGTATTTGTATTTGCATATGGCTTTGGCAATGGTTCTGCAGACAATAATGCGACATATGCTGCAAATTTATTTGGAAGGCCATTTAGATAGCGGCCAAAATGCGATGACGATGTGGCAAATGAGTCTAATGCTGGATAATTTTGTGAAATTTAAACGCAAATTGCCTGAAGGATTTAAATTTAATTTGCACTTCGGTATTGATTCGATAAAGCTAAGCTGGTTAATACCAACCACTTTGTTGCTGCATTATAATTATTTTGTCTCAAATATGTACATACATATGTACACAAATCCTACAAAGTTTGCCTAGATTAAAGTTCCTTGAAATTCTTCGCATAAAGCAGGTCAAATAAATGTGATTTGCATGGATTTGTGTGGCGTATAGTGCACATACTGCTAACATTTGTGAGTTGCGTGTTATCTGCAGGCGCTATGTAAATGACAAATACATCAGGTGTGCGTGTATGAACAGTTGAGTGCTTGGCTGTTGCTTAAGGGATTGGGTAAATGCTTTGTCGGCCTGTATGGCTGCATTTAAAAGTCATTACCTATTCTAATCCGTGGCTCATTTGACGAATACAAACACAAGCAAACGAACATATACACATACATATCTACTTATGAATATATTAGAGTGATCCTTAAGAATATCAACCCCCCTTATTTTGTTCTATGCATAAAATAAAAAACCTCCCAGAAAATATCAAAATCTAAAAAAAAAATTTTTTTTTTAAATCCCGAAAATTCGACAAAATTTTGATCTTGACCAACAGTAACTTAATGAGTTAATGAATTTATATGAATGAGTTAAATAATATGTCAATTTTATCAGATTTCAAAAAAAAAGTAAATTTTTTTTAGTTTTTAAAAGTCCCGAAAAACATTATTCAAAATTTTGAAATTTTTGGTAAATATCTTTATTTTGTACCAGTTACAAATTTTATTAAAAAAAATTGCACTTTAACAATTATTTTTTGGCTTTTATTTAATTACTCTTTAAATAACCGTTACTTCTGACTTTTATTTTATAAATCGAAAATAACAATTATTTTTAAATTTTTATTTAAATAATCTGCAAATAACAGTTATTTTTGATTTTTAAATTATTTGTATTAGATAACAGTTACCGAAGACTTTAATTTACAAAAGTCATAAAGAAAAATCAGTCACTGCCCTTTATTTTTTAAATGATACTTCTAAAAGTCATTTGTATAAGTCGTAGTAAACTTTTGCTTCCCAACACCTTCTTAACTGCAAAAAATGTTAATGACTTTTTTACGAATGAATTAAAAAATAAAAGTCGGTGACTGATTTATATTGACGACTTTTGAAAGTAAAAGTCACTGACTAATATTTGTTGATGGCTTTTATAAATAAAAGTCCTCAATAACTGTTATCTAAGACATATAATATAAAAATCAAAAATAATTGTTATTTTGTATTTATAATATAAAAATCAAAAATAATTGATACATTTTTTTTTTAATTTTGCATACAAATTGCAAATAAACTTTTTTTCAAATTTGAGTCTCGGTGAAAAAAGAAATCGATTGGTATGTATTTATCACTTAGTTGTAGAACATTTCCTTCATAGTGAATTTTTCCATGACAGTTTTCATCAATAACTGTTATGTTCGGTCCCTGTTTTGTACGTAGAACAAAATAAAGTGGCGCCCATAAAAAATTTAGATGTGGTTTTTTTAAGACGACCCTAATACATAAACATAGGTATGTATATATATATACGCATATCGCCAAATATGGCGTGCGGGGCTCTTATTCAATCAGGTCGTGTTAGCCGATTTGCGTGCGTGTTTGCTCATTAATTTGTCAGCTTACAGCTGCGTGTTATAATATGCGCTTAAATACATACAAATCCGTGTATGTATATTTATTTATCTTTTAATATGTATGTCTATGCATGTATTAGGATGCCTCAGGAAAAAATTCTGCTGCTTGCTAAGTGAACCGAAAAACTTGGTCAATTTAACACTTTTGTCACAATTTAGTGGCAGTTGTGTCCAAAAATTGCATGCTTGCCAACTTTGACACCATGATAGCTGCATGGATCCGAGCCGAAAAACCCCTGTCCAAAATAGATGGCCCTTAACATGCATACGCAGCCTTTTAGAGGCCATACATCTTTTCTCTCTGACATCAGGATTTTTTTTAAAGGAGCTTGAAGTTTGAAAAATATAATTACTTAAAAAAAAGTATTAAAAAAATTCAGTGCAATGTAAAAAAACAGTATGACTATCAAATTACAGAGTAAATTCCGTATAATTAAAAACGATTCAATTTTTTGGTGCTTAAGGACGATTAGGTATTGAAAATGTCCTTTTGACATTTTATCATTGTATAAGTCGTAGTAAATATTTGAATATCCTTGAAATTTTACCAAAATAATTTGGGCAAAAACTATATATATAACATGCGCACTCGACCACATCCTCGAATTTCGTCCTTCCAAATTTATTCGCTTAAAAAAATAAAACTAATTAAAAGGACATTTTCACTAACTATTCGTCCTTGTGAACCAAAAAATTTGTATGGTTTTTAATTCTATAGAGCTTTCTCTTTCATTTGGTACCCATACTGTTTTTGTACATTGGAAAGAATTTTTTTTTAAATTTTTTGAGTTAATCATATCATTGAAACTGCAATGTCCTTTTAAGAAAAATCCTGACATCAGAGAGAAAAACTAAAAACGCAGTTCTTCATGTGTTTCGAAATTTTTCTTATTTTTGTCGCACGGTGTAATTATTAAGAGAAGACGTAAATCATTG
Organism: Rhagoletis zephyria; assembly: GCF_001687245.7. Lineage (NCBI taxonomy): Eukaryota > Metazoa > Arthropoda > Insecta > Diptera > Tephritidae > Rhagoletis > Rhagoletis zephyria. Next base: position 483 of record NW_016165871.1, on the reverse strand, counting down.
AAAAGACCTAAATAATGAGAAGACGTAAATAATTTCCACCTGAAAATAACAGTCCCGCGACACGAAAAAAGATATTTCTCATAAATAGTTATTATACAAAGACGAAAAAAATTTCTATTAAAACAAGGTTATGTTTTTGATCCCAAATATTAGGATAATATGTAATTATTTTGGGTATCTGATTGTTATTTATTTTTTTTTTTACCATACCATAGCATATTCAGTCTAGTGCAAATGGTTGTATATGCGTATATAATACACTTACATACATATACATACACTTAGGAGCAAAAGTCTTGATACACCATTTGTTTTTTAAATATTCACAACATTTTGCAGGCTAAAATTTGTTTGTTATTTTTTTTATAAGAATATGGATCATATTTTAAACAAAAGGTTACAAGCTTTATACAAAATTAAGGGAAAATCAACGAATTTTCATAAAAATTTTCAACTTTTTAATCGGATTTGTTTTTTTTTTTT